>NW_016107492.1:2903730-2971777 GCF_001604975.1 Cebus imitator | reverse complement strand
CGTGACATATGTGATGTCTGGGATCCCAACAACCATCTTGGACCATGTGAAAACCTTGGGGATGGAAATCACATACTATGTGGATGATGAAGAAAACTAAAAGAGCCTGAGTCACTGACACCACTTGAGAGCTATCACATAAGCCTCTCTTCAGCCTTCCTTTGTGAAAGAAAAATAAAACAAAATTCCATCTTGCTGAATTCCTGTCTGTGTTACTAGCAATTGTGCAACTGATTTGCCAGCTATTTGAATTACCCAAATTGTCTGATAATTGGTCAATACGCACTTCATTTTAGGATATAGAAATAAAGCGCAAAACTGGCCATAATATCTATGGTGATTTGATCCTCAAAACTAAAAATTAGGTCACACAATAAGAATAGTTTGAATCCACTTATGGGAGAAGCAGATCAGCTTATTTGAAATCGGGCTGTGCTAGAACACCCAGATCATATGATTCTATTTTCAGTTATTAAGTTCAAGCACGTTGCAGTAATCCTGACCTGATTTTCCACATCATCAGGAAAAAGATAACTTTGGGTACTGTGTGATACATGCTTTTCTAACCAGAAACTTCAGTTTAATATATAATCTCTGAAATTTATTTCACAAAATGTTCTGAGTTTCCTGAAACTCAGGTTCCCCATAAACTTTGGGGGTTTTGTTGTAATTACACCTATGCTCCTTTCTCTGTACCCAGGAAGCAGCATTATTGGCACCTTTATCCTGTAGAACTTAGTTCTGTATATTTAATATTTGCCTTACCTAAGCCCTCTATATGTGTTTCCCCATAAAAGGATAATAACACTAACCTCTCCTCCAATGTGTGTTGTGATGTTTAATTAATGTTTACAAAGCATTTAGTGAGCTGCAGATGAAAGATTCTAAAGAAGCACAAAGCAATATCATTAGACTGACTCATCAGCTACCCTTATTAGTTATGCAAAATGAAAGCCATGTTGCTGCAACCAAAATAGTTGTGGATACACATTAGGTCAAAAATATAAATCCCAGCACAATTTAAATCTATATCCCACATCTACAAAGCAAACACCTAAAGCTCCTTAATAGGGCAATTTTTTTCTCTAATACATATTTTAAATCTCAACATTTAAAAACATAAACTGATTAGAAGGTTAGGGTAAAGGTAAAAACATGATACTTTAGCAAACATATGAAATTCTTTACGCTTTCTTACGTGGATGAAGATTTCATTTGCAGTGATGTGAAACTCTCTATGACTTGAAAAAAAAGGTTTTTTTAGTTAATTCTTTTCAGTTGAAATTAGTAATAATGACCTGAATTTTACAGGAAATAAAAACAGTAAATTGAAAACCTTGAAAGTTAGTTCAGTTAGTATTTCTTGAGTTTCTCTGTGTCCTATGTTCAGGTACACACTGTTTTATATATGGTCTTCAACAACTTTTAACCAAGTATATAACTATATTTATTTAATAAGCATACATTAATATTATATATTATCTAAACCAAGGAATCATTTACACTATATATTCTATTCTACAATGTAAAACTAAAATATCATTTTATTGTGTGGCATGGAGCTCTTTTTCAAGTTCAAACAGCTCTGTAACCTAGTGTTTCCTTGCTGTGTAGCAGAATGAGAATTAGGAAATAGGAAGAACCCTTGGTAAGAAAGGTTCATTCATTAACAATTAGTTGGGTTAAATCCATAATATCCATCTATAACTTGCCCAGGGTATTCTGTTTCAAAGAGAACAGTCTTCAAAGAGAAAACATGCATTTGTGTGCACGTGTGCACACATACACATACACACACACACACACACACACACACACACACATTACTGTGCAAAGAACAAACTCCATGTCAGTTTTGAAAGACATACCAACTGGGTTCAACATTACACTGTGCCACAGAATGAAATGATGACTATCCTTCACTCAAAAAGTGCATAGCTGAATTTTTCCTCCAACTTCCAATTTGGTCGATTTGAGAACCTGTGGTACAGTGAGATTTACATGGAGATAAAGAAGGCTCACATCCATAATAGTCCCAAAAAAGCACAAAGTTAACAATCTCCTGAGTTGAAAGTAAAGACTATTATGGAGGATGGTTGCCGCGGCTCAGGCGTGTAATCCTAGCACCTTAGGAGGCCGAGGTGGGCGGCTCACGAGGTCAGGACATGGAGAGCATCCTGGCTAATACGATGAAACCCCGTCTCTACTAAAAATACAAAAAATTAGCCGGGCGTTGTGGCGGGAGCCTGTAATCCCAGCTACTCCAGAGGCTGAGGCAGGAGAATCTCTTGAACCCGGGAGGCGAAGGTTGAAGTGAGCTGAGATCGCGCCACTGTACTCCAGTCTGGGTAACAGAGCGAGATTCCGTATTTTAAAAAAAAAAAAAAAAAGAGACTATTATGGAAATTAATTAATCCCTTAACAATAATCACAACAAAATGGCAGGGCATTGCAGGACAGCGCTGGAGGGTCTTTTAAAGGTAAATGGATTTCATGCCATTTTGGCCAGTTCATGTATAAAGTAATCCAAGTTTTAGAAATATTCTGAAACCATTTTCTTATGCCTCTTTAATGACTACTTTTTTGATCTCCGTTTTTTCTCCTCTAAATGTGTTGTGACCTGTACGTTTCCAACTTGAATGTCCCCAAAATAGTCACCACCCCCTTCCATTGCTATACATTTTTATGTATACATTAAAATGGGAAGAATACCCATTCAGAATATAATGTAAAACAGCATCCCCCAACTCACTCCTGAAATATCTTCATGAATTCCAAAGAAGTTTAACATTATTCTAAGTTACTTCTTCTTCCTTGAATTTCTTGCTTCTGCTGAATTCTCCAATGCATATTTCCTTAGCATTACTTCACATTGACTTAATATGAAGTACATTTATCCTGACCATTCCTTTGAAACTCACAAAACTTCCTGTTTATTTCTCTTTATGTCACTCCTCGACCTCAGCATGCTGTTTTATTTTCCACTGTAAAAAGGCCTATCTAGGTGTTTGACCAAACAAAAAGTTTTATTTTTGGGGCATATTCTTGACAGCTTTTAAATGTACATCGTCTCTGCTCCATATGTCAAATTATCTTTCCCACTACAGAGAATTCTTCTGTCACTTATAATTAATATTCCCTTTGGTACATTCTTTCCTTTAGAGTTCTTATTTAGTTTGATAGAAAATGACTCCCATATTTCAGTCAACTTTTATCTCTCTCTGTCTTCTGGACTTACATTTCCATTCTAAAAGACATTTTTGCCAAAATTTACCATCAACACCTCAAACCTAGCACATAAACAAATAAAAATAAGGGACTTTTTGTTAGCCTTGTTTTCTGTGCGGATCATCAATACAGACTACAGAGTCAAGAAACAAAGGTTTATTCTAGGAAGAAGGGTGGGATCCTTCAGTTCAGAAGAAGATTATGGTTTCCAATGCCTCTGGAATCTCAAAGACGGGTTGCTGAAAGAGGATTGAAGAATAATAATTTAAAGGTGAGCTATGAGATCAACCTAGAAGTCTAGAACTTCAAAATCATGGCATCCAAAGTTAAGGGTATCATCTTTCTCAAACAAACTCATTCTGTTCCTGACTTTCTGAATTCTGTTAATGGAACCACAATTTTTCACATCACGCAATTTCAAACTTTTAACTTAGACTCTTTAGTCTCCAGCTCTATATGTCTTCAATTGCCTAATTCTTCCAATTCAGACTCTGAAATGTTACTTTCATCCTCACCTTTGCTACTATACATCCAGCCCCCATACTTTTTCAATTGAAATGGGTACCTAAATTCCATCTGTATCCTCAGACTTTTTCATCTAATCTAATTCTTCCCATCTACAGCTACCAACTGATAAATTTTCATAAAGTAGAACACTGATGGTATCACTTCCCTATAAAACCTTCAAAGGCTCATTATTACCTACAAAATTGAGTACACACTCCTTAGTAACCTCTACATTGCAAATCCAAGGGTGAGTTCTCCATCCTCATCTTATTCAACCAATCAGAAGCATCTGAGAATTCATCTGTAACCTGGATTTCTACAGTTGGTCTCTTGCTTCAACCCTTACCTAATCAATCATCTATTTCACAAACAGCCATGGCAATTCTTCTAAAACATTTCAGATTATGTCACTATTCTGATTTAAATCCTCCAATGGCTTTTTCCTAACTCATTTAAGGTAAAATTCAAAGTGCTTACAATGACCTGCAAGATCCTATATAATATGGCTACGCACTACCAGAACCCATCATCCACCATAATTTATTCATCTCCCTAATCCTACTCTAGCCACACCAGTCTTTTTGCATTTATCCAAGGCCAGTAAATATGTTCCCACTTCTTGTGCTTTATACGCACTCCACTCTTATTCCTGAGACCTTCAGGGCTCTCCCTAATTCATTCAAATGTCTATTCAAATGTCACCATACTAGAGAGTTCTCTCTTAAATCTAAGTAACATTCCCCCTAGCCCACCCAGACAATCCCTATTAACACTTGAGACCATTAGAAATATCATAGTTATTTGTGTGATATTTTTTATTGTCTGTCTCCTCTCACTAAAATATAAGCACCCTAAAGGAGGGTCTTAGTTTTTTTACAATGATTTTCTCAGAGCCTAAAAGAGGATACTGCACTTAGTTCAATAAATATTTCTTGAGTGAATGAGTAAATGAGTCTCACAGAATGAACCTCCCTACAGAAATCCTATGCTAGCCCAGTGAAATCCAATCTGTAGGCCAAAGATCTCCGAAGTAGTAAAGTAACGTAAAGAGGCCTATGAATCTACATCCTTCCAATCATTGTCTGTAAACTAAATTAACTACCATATAAACTATTACTTTAAAATGTATTAAAGTAGTCTTAACAACATGCATTTTTCCAAAGGATACTCTTAGTACAGTAACTATTATTTAGGAACCTACTAATTTTTTCTTATTAACAAGGGTTTCTCTTACTCAAAAACATTAGAAACCTCACTGCCCTAGCCAAACAAAACCACTGCCTTTTCATCAAGTTGTCTATAAACATTCACACCTCTTCCTTTGCTAATATGTGTATCTTAACTAGCGAAACTTTTTCCTCCCCTGCTCTTTCTACCCCACCCTGCAATTGATTTACTGTTTCAAATTCTAAATGATCATTATCTACACCTGAGTGAGCACAGCCCTAAGTAAGAGCTGGCAATAAGATACATGAGGACTGCCTGGGGTGAGGGATGGAAAGGAAGAAGAGCCAGAAGAGGAAAAGAAGTGCTGAAAGATTCATCTGCTAAAACTCCCAAGTCCAATTTCGCCTGCCTCCCAGTTTGCCTAGAGTGCCGCTTTTGGGGGTATTAAACATATTGAGCAAAGTCTTTCCACCAGCAAAGCCCATCCACTCTGCATCCTCCATAAATACAACACACTAATTCTAGACCCTGCACTATTTTTTCATACTAGCCAAAGTATGAAAAAGACTTTGCTCACTGCTCAGAGATCAAGGGCTCTGCTCACTGCTTTCTACCAAATAACAACCATCACATACTTGTTTTGGTTCAACTTTCACCTATTTCTGGAAGTTTTCCCTGGCTAGCCAACAGCACATTCTTATCATTCCTTTATAGTACTTCAGCAATTTAATACACAATTTTTCTTTTTTTTAAACTTTTTTTTTTTTTTGAGATGGAGTTTTGCTCTTGTTACACAGGCTGGAGCACAATGGGGCGATCTCGGCTCACCGCAACTTCCGCCTCCTGGGTTCAGGCGATTCTGCTGCCTCAGCCTCCTGAGTAGCTGGGATTACAGGTACACGCCACCATGCCCAGCTGATTTTTTGTATTTTTAGTAGAGATGAGGTTTCACCATGTTGACCAGGATGGTTTCGATCTCTTGACCTCATGATCCACCCGCCTCGGCCTCCCAAAGTGCTGGGATTACAGGCATGAGCCACTGCTCCTGGCAATACGCAATTTTTCAAACAAATCTTCTACTCTTTGATAATTTATTTTTAAATTTCCTTTCAGCATCATACAATATGCCCATATAACCTGCCCATGTACCCCCTGAGTCTAAAATAAAAGTTTAAATTACTTTTTTTAAGTGAGCCAGACAAGGTGGCTTGCACCTATAATCCCAACATTTTGGGAGGCCAAGGCAAAATAATTGCTTGATACCAAGAGTTCAAGACCAACCTGGGCATCATAGAGAGACCACATCTCAACTAAAAATTAAAAAATTATCTGAGTATGGTGGCATGTATCTGTAATCCCAGCTTATCAGGAGGCTGAGGTGGGAGGCTTGTTTGAGCCTAGAAGTTCAAGACTATAGTAAGCTATGATCACACCACGGCACTTCAGCCTGGGCAACAGAGTGAGACCCTGTTTCAAAAAAAAAAAAAAAGTTTCCTTTTTCTTTCACTCTCTTAAATTGAACTCCTGCTGAAGACATGAGAGCCTCAGGTATTTCTTTTCTTTTACAGGTGTCTTTCCATCATACAATAATGCCTAATACTAGACTAGGAACAGAAGAGTTAATGAAAGATATCCTATGAACACACTGGATTCACCTTCAGCTGGATTCATGAACCCACTGGCCAATTTAAATTGTACTCATTTTCAAATTTCTTTAGGTCATCAACTAGCCTACTTATTGTGTCAATATCTATCAATTACTTCCCCAATTCATCCTCCTGTCCTTTCTAAAGTGTATATGCTATGTCTTCTGGCAGATGATCTTGTTCCTGAACTTCAATCCAATGAGCTCTCATTGAACTCCTTAACATAAAATATGAGCCAGGCAATATAGAGACATACTTCTTGCCCTAAAGAAATTTATAATCATTCCTTCAAGAAAACAATGTACCTGGTGTGTGTTAGGCACCCAAGAACTATTCTATACAGCACAGAAAATAGGATATGCACACCTATAAACAAAAGACAAAGTATTACATTCCAAAAGAAAGGTAGTCAGTTATATGAAAATCCAGGAAAGAAAACATTAATTCTTAACTAAAACATAATACCAAGGAATCTTTCTTTTTTTTTTTTTTTTTTTTTCTTGAGACAGAGTTTTGCTCTTGTTGCCCAGGCTGGAGTGCAATGGCACAATCTCAGCTCACCACAACCTCTGCCTCCTGGGTTCAAGTGATTCTCCTGCCTCACCCTCCCAAGTAGCTGGAACTACAGGCATGTGCCTTCATACCTGGCTAATTTTGTATTTTTAGTAGAGACAGGTTTTCTCCATGTTGGCCAGGCTGGTCTCGAACTCCCGATCTCAGGTGATCTGCCCGCCTCAGCCTCCCAAAGTGCTGGGATTACAGGCATGGGCCACGGCACCCAGCCAACACCAAGGAATCTTTTATTGAGGAACTATCCTTTGAAAAGGACCATTAAGGAGCAGAATTTTCATGAGAAAATGAGTGAGGGATATGCTAGAAAGGCAGTTGTTTCTCAATCTAATGGTCAAAAATATGGGTTTTGAAAGTCAGAGGGCCTTGGTTCAAATTATATTTTTGTCACTTACTTGATCAACATCCCCAAGTAGCTTATTTAGCTTAAATATTTAGCTTAAACTTTGGTTTCTTCATTTACAAAATGGAGGTAATGTGATTACATATTTCATAAGCCCAGACTCTTAGCCACTGCCTGGCACAGAGTAAGTCCTGACTAAAAGATAGCACTTAGCTGCGTTCACCCAGAAGCAGACCTATGACTCAAAGATCCAACTACAAATAGTTATTTGAAAGGGGACTACAGGAATAACTGGTAGGAAGGGGAGGAGGGGAGTCAGGGAAGGAAAGGCAGTACACAAAGTGTATATTATTAAGTAAATTACCACTACTGGAGCCTAAACTAGCTGGAAACTCGAGGAGCCACTGTTGACTCAAAGGTCAAGAGGAGCAGAGAATTAAAGACCAACCACAACAATCAAGGTCAGAATTGCTCCCAGAGTGAGGAGTAGAAATTCTTCTTCTGCAGGAGAGAAGAAAGCTGTCAGGGAAAGACACACAGATGGTCACAGGGAAGGCAGCTGTCCTAAGTGGTAAGCCTCAAAAGGATTTGGGTGAGGTTTTGCCCACACTAATACAATATACATAAAAATCTAAGTATATGTGTGCCTGAGGCTATAAAGAATATGTATAAGAAATTTATCTAATTGGTGTATTAGATAAAAATAAAACTTGTTTTTAAAAGGAGCAATAATCCAGAAAAAAGTTTTATACATATATAACAAATGATCATACTGAATATAAAAAAGAACTACAGAATTACTACATAGCAAACATAAAAACAACCCAATAAAAATAGATTAAAAGATATGAAAACATAAAGAATAAGAGTCAAGCCCCAGAACAATAGAAGAAATGGTCATTAAACATAAAAGAATAAACAACCAGGGAAATACAAGTAAAAAACAATAATAAAATACCAGTTCTTAGCTATCAAATTGACCAAACAAAATTTGACTATATCAAGTGTCAGCAGATGTGTAGACAAAGTAGTCTGAAGAAAAAACCCTTTCAATGCAACTTCCACTTTGAAGAGCAATAATCATTTACTATCAAAAACAAAACTATTCTTACCTTTTGGCCCAGTGATTCCACTTCTCAGTATCTCACCTAGAGAAATACCCATGAGTACAATAATGTTTATTGAAGCATTGCATATAATTCTGCAAACAAGCCTAAAAAGGAAACAGACTAAATATTACGTAATACTATGTTATTATTCAAAAGAATAACCTATGTATATATATATATGTGTGTAATATCATAGGTAAATTCTTTATGATGTATTGCTAAGGGTAAAGAGCAATTGCATACAGTTTTATAGAATTACACTGTGAAAGTTGTCAGAATCAAAATGCAGCCACTTGTGTTAAAAATCCTAAAAGACAGAGCCTCAGAAGGCCATCAAGAGAGGGTTCTCATGCACCAATGCCTGATAACAAGAATTACCACAAAAGACTCTGAAAAAAACCACAAACTTGCACAAAGGCCATTGCAACCTTATATCAAACAAACAAACAAAAAACTTCTGTAGACATCTCCCCAGCAATTGTCTGTCAGCCTTGGACTGTCATCACCCTTGGTATTAATCTCTGTATCCAAAGATAATCTCTCAAACCAATTACATAATTCTTCTCACTTAAAAAGAAAACTTTGTCTTCTTTTACCCTCCTGAACACACACATAGTTTACTATGGCATATGTACTCCCATTGTAATTCCTATTCCCAGATAAATAACATTTTCTTTTAGAGAGTCTCCCTGTGTTTGTTATTTAGTTTTACATTAATGGTATCAGAAGTAAGGCCAAAGTTAGCTCACCTTTGATAAATCGGTGGCCTGTGGAATTAAGTGCAGGGCTGACTGACTTCAGTGTTGCCTTTTCTGCCATGGTGAATCTCCTCTAGGACTTTTGGATTCCCTCCATTTGGTATGTTCTTTTTTTACGTTATTTGGGATCTGATTTGGTTATAAGGCCATCTTAAATAAAGGACCTTGCGTCCCTCCTGGAACTATAAAAGTTGTTTCTGGCAATCCCTCTCCAGTAAAAGGCAAGTGTCCTTCTGGTTTGAGTTCTCTAGTTTCTATAAAGTTTACATTTTGTCTGTGTAGCATTCTTTTCTGGTGAATTCGCTTTTGATTTGGTGCATCAGGCTCAACATTTTGTTTGCCTTGCATGGCTGGGTTACAATATTTGTGAGCACTCTGATTTTGGTTTCATTTTGGTTAGGTTATGTGTGTCTGTAAATGATTTGGCTCTTTTTCCCTTGTTTGTTTCTGAACATCTTCCAAGAGCAAAAATAAACATTCTAAATAGTAGGCATGATATGGCCAATTAAAAGCCACTGGGATGGTCACCATAGTCTAAACCACCAGTCTAAACTTCCTGACAGGATTTATAGAAATTTCTTTGCTCTGGAGAAATTAGTCAGAAACAGAATGGCATTCTCAAATATTCAGGCATGTCAAGCTTTCTGGGACTCCAGCTGGCTACATGGCTTTTCCTCGTGCATGTTTGTAAATTAATGGCCATCATGAATATCATTTGAAGTCTCCAACCTTGTTTTTTTCTTAGAATTCAATTAGAAACTACAACCAATAAAGTTAACATGTAGAGTCTTTTTAGTTCTCTATTTTTTCTTTTTTTCTGGCTGCTCTAAATCTGTTGACTTTCTTATTTGTGTTAAGATAATACACTGTTGCTAATGTCAAAAGCTGCTTAGACCTTTTTTAAAGAGCATTTTAACCAGGATAAAGATAAAAACCTTAAAGGGCTTTCAAATTAATGGTCTTACAAATTACAACCTCTTCATTGTAATCAACAAACTAGACATCTTTTGGAAATGTAAATTTAGGTTTCCCTAACTATTAATTGTCCAGGGTGATAAAACAGTTAATTGAAAGATTGATATTCTAAAAGGACATAAAGAGATACAAGTTTATACAGGTTAGCGTCTCCAATCAAAAAGGTCAAAATCTTGAACTTAGAGCAATAATGCGGGGTATCTCTGGCATAAAAGTTGCTTTGTCTGTCTGCTATACAGGGGCCAGGAAAAGTTGATCAAAAAAAAAAAAAAAAAGCCACCTGCCAAAATGCTTCCCTGCCTGCCTGCATTGACTAGTCAAGCAAACCAGACTAGCAAACAAAAGAAAGATTTGTTACTAAACACTTCAAGGCAACTGGAGACTTTGATTTTCTTATAGAATTCAGCCAGTCCCAGCTAAAATGTAAACGATTGATAATTTCATCCTAAACTCATTTGAAACTGGAAAAAAGGGATACAAGATTTATTTAAAACCAAGATGCTTTACCTAAAAATTTTGGTCCACAGCTTTTCTTAGATTACCAATTAGGGAAAATAACATTTATTCACGTGAACAGGTCCCATTTTGTCAAAAAGACCATTTGGATCCAACTATTCTTTTATAAACTTGTCAGTTTGTATTACTATGCTTTACTGTCTAGTGACTAAAATTCTACAATTAAAGCTATAAGATCTTTATTGTGTGCATGTATATGTGTTTATGTGTGTTGTCATGTGTTGTATGCTGTGTCTACATAGTAAAACCTGGTGTAGTTGGCTAGAAATTCCTTAAGAAATCCTATTCGGATTAGCTTAGATAAATGAGCAATCATAAAATATATACTAATTAATCCAAATGGCTTTTAGTTCATATGACTTAAGTAAATTGTTGATAACTAAGCTGTTGGTGGGTTTTTTATGGGGGGGAGGGGAAATGTTGTTTTGAGATAGAGTCTTGGTTTGTTCCTAGAGTAGAGTGCAGTGGTGCAATCATAGCTCATTGCAGCCTCAAACACCTGTGCTCAAGTGATCCTCCCACCTCAGCCTCCCAAGTAGCTGGGACTGCAGATATGTACCCCCATACTCAGCTAATTTTTGTATTTTTTTTTTTTTGGTAGAGGCAGAGTTTTACCAGGTTGCACAGGCTGATCTCAAACTCCTGGCCTCAAGTGATTATCCCACCTCAGCCTCCCAGAATGCTGAAATTATAGGCGTGAGCCACTACAACTGGCCCAATAAACTGGCCTTGAATTTGCTAATAAAATAAAAATAGAAATTTTTTCGAATTGTCCATCAGTGGATGAATGAATAAAGGAAATGTCGTGTGTGTGTATACATATATATTGAGTATATATATATATAGAGAGAGAGTATATATGTATATATATGTATATATACATATATATATTCAATGGAATATTGTTCAGCCACAAAAAAGAGTAATATCCTGTCATTTGCAGCAACATGGGCGGAACTGCAGGTTGTTATGTTAAGTAAAATAAGCCAGGCACAGAAAAACAAATATAGCATGTTCTCATTCATATATGAAAGCAAAAAAAGTGGCTCTCATGGAGGTGGAGAGTAAAATGGTGGTTACCAGAGGCTAGGAAGAAAAGTGCGGAGGGAGGCATAAAGAGAGGTTGGTTAAGGGTTCAAAATACAGTTAGATAGAAGGAATAAGTTCTAGTATCCAATTGTACAAAAGGAAAATTATAGTTAACAATAATTTATTATGTATTTTAAAATAGCTAGAAAAGAACATATGTACTATTTCCAACACAAACAAAAGATGAATGTTTGAGGTGACCGATATCCCAGGTACCCTGATTTGATCATTATACATTGTATAAAGGTATCAAAATAACACATGCAGCTGGGCGCGGTGGCTCATGCCTATAGTCCCAGCACTTTGGGAGGCCAAGTCAGGAGGAGCACAAGGTCAGGAGTTCGAGACCAGTCTGGCCGACATGGAGAAACCCCATCCCTACTAGAAATGCAAAAAATTAGCCAGGCATTGTGGCTCAAGCCTGAAATCTCCTTTACTCAGAAGGCTGAGGCAGGGGAATCACTTGAACCTGGGAGGCAGAGGTTGCAGTGAGCCAAGGTTGTGCCACTGCACTCCAGCCCAGGTGACAAGAGTGAAACTCCATCTCAAAAAATAAAAATAAAAATAACATCCATTCCAAAAATGTGACAACTATTATATATCAATTTTTAAAAATTTTAAATACAAGTTTCGGCTGAGTGGGGTGGCTCATGCCTGTAATCTCAACACTTTGGGAGGCTAAGGTGGGTAAACTGCATGAGCTTAGGAGTTTGAGACAAGCCTGGGCAATGTAGGGAGACCTAATCTCTACCAAAAAAAAAAGAAAAGAAAAAAAATCAGCTGGGCGTGATGGCACATGCCTGTAATCCCAGCTACTCTGGAGGCAGAGGTGGGAGTGGCTTAAGCACAGGAAGCAAAGGTTGCAGGGAGCTATGATCGGGCCACTCTGTACTCCAGCCTGGGCAATAGTGCCAGACCTTGTCTCCAAAAAAGAAAAAATAAGGAGAAAACAAGAACGAAGAAGAAGAGAGAAGAAGGAGGAGGGAGAGGGGGAGGAGGAGGAGAGAAAGGGAGAGAGGGAAGAAGGAAAGGAGGGAGGGAGAGAAGGAAAAGAGGGAGAGAGGGGAAGAATGAGAAGGGGGAAGGAAGAAGAAGAAGAATTAAAATACAGGTTTTAATAACTTAAGATTGATTTAAAAAAATTTAGAACTCTAATGAAGAAACTGATGAATTCATGAAACTACTCATAAAGATTAAACAAAACAAAAATTATATGACATTAAGTAACTGCTGAAGATAATGTTTTTATAACTTTAATTTGAAACATTTTTGGCTCTTTACTTAAATGTACTGTTTTCCAAGTGTAAGCTTACTACAGTTTACAGCAATATGGTAAAGCATACTTTTGTGAACAAAGTTGGAAAAATTTACTTTTTCTTCTTGCTTGATCCCTCCAAAATTTGGAAACTCTTTATCAGTATTCCTATGGCTGTATGGTTATTTGGATAAGTTCAATGAAAATCTACTTTCCCTTTATAACAGAATACAATTGGAAGCATTGGCTATATTACCAAGGCATTGACTGGAAAATCGTATTTGAGAACATGCATAGAATGCCTGGTTTCAAGGGTTTCCAGCCATATAGTGAATGAGTAAAAATTTTCACTTCCTGGCAGGTCCCAAAACCTTAAGATGGCATGTAAAACCTAAAATCTATCTTAGTTTGGCTTCCTAGCCTCAAAAGGTTTTAAATCTGAGATTTTCAGGTGAGCAATATTGAGATAAAGAGCTATGTTTCTAAAGAAAAGCTATAATATTTGTGTTACTAGACTGTAGCCTTATGCATTGTTTTTGAGTACTTGCTATCTACCTACAGACTAGACTAGATCCTGAATTCTTTTAGAGTCCTCCAATTTAACTTTTCCCATGGAATTGCTAAAAGTGGGAACTCTTTTGTTCCTGAAGCACTAAAACTAAAACTAGATGAATTTTAAGGGATAAGTTTCATGACCGATGTATGTGTCACACAGAAAATTCAACAAACCACCTGATGCCATAGCCAGAGACATTCAAATTGCAAAACAGGATAAGAAGTTGATGTCTTCATGCCTCAAACAGCTTTTTCCAAGACATCAGAAGAACCCTCCATATCATAATGAGACTCTTACCTCTCTTAATGCCTACCTTTTTCATTTGACAAGATAATGGTGACATTAAAAGTAACTTCTGCTGGTAGCTTGGCAGAACCTAACCTAGAACATCCTTTTTTTCCTTTTCTTTTCTTTTTTTCTATTTTTTTTTTTTTTTTTTTTAGAGATGGGGGTCTCAATCTGTTATACAATCATAGTTTCCTTCAGTCTCAAACTCCTTGGCTCAAGTAGTCCTCCCATCTCAGCCTCCCTAGTAGCTAGGACTATGGGCACATACCACCAGACGCAGTTTATTTTTAATTTTTTCTAGAGACAAGATCTCACTGTATTGCCCAGGCTGGTCTTGAACTACTGACCTCAAGTGATCCTCCTGCCTTGGGCCCCCAAAGTGTTAGGATTATAGGCATGAACCACCACACCTAGCCAAGGAGATCCTTTAGTCTACCTAGTAGGTGACTTTGGCATCATTCCCAGTACAATGGTTGATCACTCTCTGCTTTGATTCAATCCAGTCCTAAGATATTAGATGATGAAGTTGCTCAATATTACCTACTGGCCAATAAGGAGATGTCTGTAACTATTGCTAACACTACATGCTGTACCTGGATATATTCCTCTGGGAAAGTTGAGATTCATAAATACAAAATGAGAAAACAGGCCACATGGTTACAAGTCTTACTTAATTTCCCACAGTCATTTTATTTACTCAAGTAATTGCCTTTAAGGCTAGTTCATGACTCAAAACTATTAGACAATCTAAGATTATCAATTTGCTTTGTATTTTCCCTTTTTAAACCTTCTACCTGTTGCTTGTTAAGTTTTCGAAGTATAACTTCTGATACAATAATACTGGCCAGGCACTTTAAGATGGTAACAAAAACACCTATGGAACTGACAAAATTAACTTAACAATGGATTCCAGATAGCCTTAGCCTGAAAGCCACTCCCTCCTAAGTGCTCTTGTTGCTCAATGTGGCTAAAAATGTTCTGATACTGACTCCTACTTGCAAACCACTTCCCTCAAACATGGGAAGACCAGACCAAATCAGGACAAGTTTATTTCAGCACTGAAGGACAATCAAACCCTACCTACTGGATGATTCACCAGTGATGTTTTTGGAGAAAGATCTTGATCAAAAGGGGGAAATGCGAAAGTTATCAGAATCATGGTGAAAGCCACGAAGGCAGGGTTCTCATGCACTAAGCCCTCATAACAAGCACTATCTCAAAAGGCTCTGAGAAAAAAAAAAAAAAATTGCAGAAAGGTCATCACAACTTTACATACACAAAATACTGCTGTAAGGACATCTGCCCAGCAACTGTCCTTCCAACCTCGGACTGGCACCACCCTTGGTATTGATACTTGCAGCTAAAACTAAATATCACAAAACAGTTATATAATTCTCATTTTTTCTTTTAAAAATCTTTGTCTTCCTTTACCTCTCTGAATATGTACATAGTTTACTATGGTATGTGGATTTCCATTGCAAAGCCTCATTCCTAAATATAGAGAGTCTGCTCTATTTGTTTTTTGTTTTGCTTGGTTTTGGTTTGGTTTGGTGTTGTTGTTGTTGTTGTTGTTGTTGTTGTTGTTGTTGTTTTCGAGACGAGTCTCAAATATTTTTGGTATTTTTAGTAGAGACGGTTTTCACTGTGTTGGCCAGGCTGGTCTCGAACTTCTGACCTTGTGATCCACCTGCCTCGGCCTCCCAAAGTGCTGGGATTATAGGCATGAGCCACCACACCCAGCCTAATTTGTTTTTTAAGTACACAATAGTGTACTTAAAACACTCTCATACATAATACACCTCTACTCAAGTTTACAAGAAGTAACAATTTTTATGTGTACATTTACATGTATATTATAGCTTAAATAATATTCAGAAGCATCCACAAACCCACAGCTAGGATTACTGCTAGGAGGAAGGAGAGATTATGACTGTGGTGCTAGTCAAAGAAAAATTTCATCATTTCTGTGAAGTTTCAATTTGGGGAGAAAAGCATTGTTTATGTATTACTTGTGTAATTCATACTAAATGTAAAATAATCAATGTGTGTTGGGGTTATTTCTATTTTTAAAAGTGATTATTATTTCATAGTTTTGGGGGAACAGGTAGTGTTTGGTTACTTGGATAAGCTCTTTAGGTGTGATTTCTGAGATTTTGGTGTACCCATCACCTGAGCAGTGTACTCTGTACCCAGTGTGAAGTCTTTTACTCCTCACCCCCACCTCCTACACTTCCCCCAAGGCTCCCAGAGTTCAACTATATCATTCTCATGCCATTATGTTCTCATAGCTTATCTCCCACTTATAAATGAGAACGAACATACATTGTTTTAGTTTCCATTCCTGAGGCACTTCACTTATAATAATGGTCTCCAGCTCCATCCAGGTTGTTGCAAATGTCATTATTTTGTTCCTTTTTAAAATAACTGAGTAGTATTCCATAATATGTATGTATATGTGTGTATATATATATATATATATGTATATATATATATGTGTGTGTGTATGTGTGTGTGCGTGTATATATATGTATATGTATGTATGTATGTGTGTGTGTGTGTGTGTGTGTGTGTGTGTGTATATATATATATACACACACCACATTTTCTGTATCCACTCTTTGGTTGATGGGCATTTAGACTGCTTCCATATCTTGCCAAGTGACTTGTATGCACTTCATATGCAAGTGACTTTTTCATACAGTGACTTAATTTCCTCCGGTTACTCAGTAGTGGGATTGCTGGATCAAATGGTAGTTCTACTTTTAGTTCCTTAAGTAACTTCCACACTGTTTTCCATAGTGGTTACACTGATTTACATTCCCACCATCAATGTAAAAGTGTTCCCTTTTCACCATACCCATGCCAACATCTATTTTTTTTTAATTTTTTAATTATAGCCATTCTTGTGGGAGTAAAGTGGTATCACACTGTGGTTTTGATTTGCATTTCCCTGATTATTTGTGAGATTGAGCATTTTTTCTTATGTTTGTTGACCATTTGTGTAACTTCTTTCAAGAATTGTCTATTCATGTCCTTTGCCCACTTTTTGATGTGATTATTTGTTTTCATCTTCCTGATTTGTTTGAGTTCCTTACAGCTTCTGGATATTAGTCCTTTGTCAGATGCATAGTTTGCAAATATTTGCTCCTACTCTGTGAGTTGTCTGTTTACTCTGCTGATTATTTCTTTAGTTGTGAGGAAGCTTTTTAGTTTAATTAAGATCCATCTATTTTTATGTTTTTGGGTGGGTTCTTTACATTTGCATTTGGGTTCTTGGTCATAAACTCTTTGCCTAAGTCAATGTCTGGGAGAATTTTTCCAGTGTTATCTTCTAGAATTTTCATGGTTTCGGGTCTTAGATTTAAGTCTTTGATCCATCTTGAGTTGATTTTTGCATAAGGTGAGAGATGAGGATCCAGTTTCATTCTTCTACATGTGGCTTGCCAATTATCCCAGCACCATTTGGTGAATAAGGTGTCCTCTGCACGTTTTATGTTTTTGTTTGCTTTGTCAAAGATCAGTAGACTGTAAGTATTTGGCTTTATTTCTGGGTTCTCTATTGTGTTCCATTGGTCTCCATGTCTGTATTTAAAACAGTACCATGCTATTTTGCTATTTTGGTGACTGTAACCTCGTAGCATAGTTTGAAGTCAAGTAATGTAATGTCTCCAGATTTTTTCTTCCCCCCCACCCCACCAGTTGTCAAATGATCCTTTATTGAAATACTTTCCTTTGTGCTTCTTAACTAGCTGGGCATTCCAGAGCACCACTGTTGATGTCATCTATGTCAAGAGGGTGGCGGCCATCAACATTACTGCCCACAGACCGGGCAGTCCCCTGGATCTCTTTAATGGTTCCAGAGAGTTTTCTGGCTAAAGATCGGTACTGCCTCTGTCAAGCAATGTTGACGATCTCATCAAAAGTGATATTCCCACTGTGTTTAATATTTTTCTGTTTCTTTCTGTCACTTGGTGTTCCTTGAGGGCTTTGATGATCAGGGCAGAGGCAGAAGACACCACCTCAATCTGGGCGGGTCTGTTCTGAATGGTCAGTTTCACTGTAATCCTCAGGCCCTTCCACTCACCCATAGCCTTGGCAATATCATCACCAACCTTTTCTGGAGACAGACCCAGGGGGCTGATCTTGGGGGTCAGCGCAGAAGTGGCACCTACTTCACCCCCAGTGCACCTCAGATATACAAATCTGGTTGGGGTCAAACTTCAGCAGCATGGTGGAGGCAGCTGATGTTGGATGAACCCAGATTCAGGACAACTGAAGAAAATTGCACCTTGGCCTCCTCTAAGCCGAAAGCCAAAAGCCAGAAGCCAGAATTTTTCTTTTTATTTAGTCTTGCTTTGGCTATGTGGGCACTTTTTTGGTTCCATATAAACTTTAGGATTGTTTTTTCTAGTTCTTTAAAGAATGATGATGGTATTTGACAGCAATTGCATTAAATTTACAGATTGCTTTTAGCAGTATGGTCATTTTCACAATATTGATTCTACCATCCATGAGCATGGGTTGTGTTTCCATTTGTTTGCATCATCTATGAATTCTTTCACTAGTGTTTTATAGTTTTCCTTGTAAATATCTTTCATCTCTTTGGTTAGGTATATTCCTAAGCTGTTTTTGTTTTTTTGTTTGTTTTGCAGATATTATAAAAGGGGTTGAGTTCTTTATTTGATTACCTTGGTCACTGTTGACTTTGCTGAGAGTTTTAATCATAAAGGGATGCTGGATTCTGTCAAATGCTTTTTCTGCATTTATTAAGATAATCATATGATTTTTGTTTTTACTTCTATTTATGTGGTATATCATATTTATTGACTTGTGGATGTTAAACAACCCTGCATCCCTAATATGAAGTCTACTTGAACATGGTGTATTATGTTTTTAATATGCTGTTAGATTCAGTTAGCTAGTATTTTGTTGAGGATTTTTGCATCTCTGTCCATCAAGGAAATTGGTCTGTAGTTTTCTTCTTTACTTGTGCCCTTTCCTACTTTTGGTATTAGGGTAATACTGGGTTCATAGAATGATTTGGGAAGGATTGCCTCTATCTATATCGATTTATGCTTTAAGGAAGTTCCATTTTGGTGTATTTTGAGATTTTATTTCAAGATTTAGAAGTCCTTTTAGCATTTCTTGTAGTGCTGGCTTGGTAGAGGCAAATTCTCTCGGCATTTGTTTGTCTGAAAAAAACTGTATCTTTCTTCATTTATGAAGGTTAGTTTAGCTGGATAAAAATTCCTGGCTAATAATTATTTTGTTTCAGGAGGCTAAAGATAGGAAGCCAATCTCTTCTAGCCTGCAGGGTTTCTGATGAGAAATCTGCTGTTAATCTGATAGGTTTTCCTTTATAAGTTACCTGATGCTTTTGCTTTACAGCTCTTAAAATTCTTTTTTTTCTTCTGACTTTAGATAACATGATGACTACGTGCCTAATCTTTTTGCAATGAATTTCCCAGGTTTTCTTTCAGCTTCTTATATTTGGATGTCTAGATCTCTAGCAAAACCAGAAAAGCTTTCCTCAATTATTCTCTCAAATAAGGTTTCCAAACTTTTAGATTTATCTTCTTCCTTGCAACACCAATTATTCTTATATTTGGTTGTTTAACATAATTTCAAATTTCTTGGAGGCTTCGTTCAATTTCTTATTGCTTTTCCTTTGTCTTTGTTGAATTGAGTTAATTTAAAAGGCTTGTCTTCAAGCTCTGAAGTTCTTTCTTCTATTTATTTGATTCTATTGTTGAAAGTTTCCAATGTATTTTGCTTTTCTTTAAGGGTGTCTTTTACTTCAGAAGTTGTGATTGTTTTTTCTTTATGATTTCTGTTTCACTGGAGACTTTTTCATCCATATCTTGTATTTTTTTTTTAATTTCTTTAAGTTGGTTTTCACCTTTCTCTGGTGCCTCCTGAGTAACTTAATAATCAATCTTCCGAACCCTTTATCTGGCAATTCAGGGATTTCTTCTTCTTTTGGATCCATTGCTAGAAAGTTAGTGTGATCTTTTGGAGGTGTTACAGAATCTTGTTTTGTCATATTAACAGTTAGTTACTTTCTGGCTTCTTATTTGGATAGACAGTTTCAGTGCAAGATTCTGGAACTAAAGGGCTGCTGTTCAGATTCTTTCATCCCATAGGGTGATCCCTTGATGTGGTGATTCCACACCCTTCCCCTAGGGATGGGGTTTCCCAAGAGCCAGACTGCAGTGATTGTTATAGCCCTTCTGGGTCTAGCCACCTGATGGGGCTACTGTATTCCAGGCTCATACTGGAAAATATCTCCAAAGAGTCTGATTATGTGATCCATCTTCAGCTACCAGCACCTGGTCCAGTGGAGGTAGCAGGGAAATGAAGTGGGCTCTGTGAGAGTCCTTTGTTGTAATTTTGTTTAGTTTTCTTGAATGTTGGTTATGCTAGCAGTGAAGCAGCCATGTGGACAGACTCAGGACCCCTGGTTAGCCAGGTTGTGGCAGGCATTGGAATTAGCTGTTGTTTTCTCCTTCTTTGGAGCAGAGTTATTCTGAGTTGCTGTAATGGATTGAGTTGTTGGCCTCCAGCTAGGAGATGGTGCTTTCAAGACAGCACCACCTGCAGTAGTAGAGGGGGATATACTCTTGCCCTATGTTGGCCAGAATGAGTACTCATGTTTCTTAGGCAATGGGTAGGGCCATGGAGCTCTCAGGATTTTATGTCTTTTGTCTTCAGCTACCAAGGCAGGTAGAGAAAAGCCATCAGGTCGGGGAAGGATTAGGTGGGTCTGAGCTCAGATTCTCCTTGGGTGAGGCTTGTTTTGGCCACTGTGGGGAGTGGGGTAGTTCTCAGGCCAATGGGGTTATGTCCCCAGGGGAATTATGGCTGCCTGTGCTGCACCATATAGGCCTCCAGGGAGGTGGGGAAAAGCTAGCAGTGACAGGCATCACCCAGCTCCTATGCAGCCACTAAGGCCAGTCTCACTCCCATTATGTCCCCCAACCACACTGAGTTTATATAAAGACAGCTGGTGACCAGGGCTGAGATCTTGCCCCAGGCTACAACCCTCCCCACTAAGAAAGCACACAGGGCTCTCAGGCCTTGTGGCTCTCTGCCTGCCACACCATCAGCTATGGCTTGTGTACTTGTATCTGCACTTCCCATTCACCAGCCCCTCACGACCACCAGCTGCGCTCCGGAAAATTTGTGCTCAGTCAAAACTGTTACAAAGTTTAACGAGAAGCTTCCTTCACCCTGTGGTCCCTCCCCAATTCTGCTGGTTGCCTTCCCTTTCCCAAGGACTTCTGTGAGATTGGGCCAGGAATGGCTTCCCTGGGTTCAAGCTGGGGACTGGGAGTGCCTACAGGGCTCTTCACATTGCATTTTCTACTTTTATGTTTCACCTGGGTCCCTAAATCCATTTCAGCTCTAGGTAAGGTTAAATCCTTTTTCCATGATCTAGATTTTCAGGTTCCTCGGTGGGGTGTGTGTTCAGGGGCTGACTTTTCTTTCTCTCGCACTTTGGAATCTCAGTTTTTTGGCTGTCTTGTGGTATTTTTCTCATTGTGTGTTTTGGTGGCAATTAAAGAGTCACTCCTCAAAAGTAGGTGCCAAGGATAATGGGTTTGTACTTCCCACAAAGCCCAGCCATGTAAACATAGTACTGTTTGCCTATTAGGCTCTAATACATGCTTGTTAAATGAATGGTGATGAAACAAGAGGTTGGAGCTAGAATGTGAACTACCTTAATTTTCAAGTTTGAGAGTTGGTAGTTTATTTGGCATTACAGATAAGTTAAATGAGATAATACATTTCACACAGTTCCTATTGATACATTTTAGCTTTTATGATTAATATCACATTTCAATTCTATCCTACTTCATGACCAGAAGATGGAGCTCAAAACATTTAAACTTCTTTAAAAAAAATTATCTTGTTTTGTTGTATTCTTGGTAGAGGTTGTACTCTTATTTCTTTAGTTCTGGTTCTTTTTGTTCCCCATCTAAATCCTTCCATTCTCATTTTATTCTCAGGTTATCAAAAGCCAGTTGCTGACTACAGACAGGAGGAGTGATCTGTGGGAGAAGCTACACCTAGATCCTTATTTTTCTATCTCTGGAGACTTATTTGATTCATGCACCAATTCATACATATTTTTATCCAACTCTCCCCACTTTGTTCTTCCCTCTTCACAATGAAAAAGCGATTGTGACTTAACAGTTGTTACAGCAACTTTAAACAGGTGCTGACATCCTATGCATCCTCATGGGAGGAAAATGCCAACCCTACCACACACAGAATTTGTTGCTATATGCAGGAAAAAGAATATAACAGGGCTAGAAATATACATTTTTGGACTGTTCTCCAGTTTTTGTGCTTTTCCAACATAAATTCCTTATCTACAAAATTCTTCCTTGAGACCTCTAAAGACTCATGGGAAACAATGAATTTCTAATTTTTCATATCTTCCATTCTACTATATTTATATTGATATTATTAACACCTTTATATTATTATATTTATTAATACCTATATTTCTAGCAATTTATTCAATATTTATTTATTTGCTTTTTTTCAATAAATATTTATTGAGCAGCACAGCAGCATTACAGGAGAGTTATGGATTGGTGGAAAACACTGACCCCCATCCCCAATCCCTGCCACACACACATCCTCCTACTATAGATCTTTAATAGATATATCCAGAATACACCTGGCTATAAATACCTGGCTAAGAGTTCCAGGAGTGATTTAAGCAGGGGCAGCACTGCCTATTCAAATTTGTCACTTGCGCTTTATTCCCTATACCAAAGGCAAAGCCATCAGAGATTCTGGTAAGGTTCCACTCTGGTAAGGTTCTACAAGAGTTAAGAGGACATTTTCTTGCTTCATCATTTCTCTGTTATACTCAGATTTATATCACCATTGTGAAATTATACTAGTGATATATACACCACTGTTTAAGGGAACATTTATATACATTTGGCTCTTCTGTTTCTTGATCCAAATTTAGCTTCAGGAGATACATGTCTTCACCCTGGATCAAACACCTGGCATTCCAGCAAAATCTACCCCTGCTTCTCAGAGTCCTTTAAAGTTTCATATGTCTGTATTTACCAAATCTCTCCCAGGCTCTAAATATTTATCTCTAAATTATTCTGATGGTTATTTCAGCTGGCAAATTCAAAAATGTTTACTTTTGAAATGTTGAACTCATTTTCTTTCTCATCTATGCTTGGCTTAGATGTTTGTCCCCTCCAAACCTCATGTTGGAATTTGATCACCAATGTTGAAGGTGAGGTCTAATGGGAGGTGTTTGGGTCATGGGGGTGGATCTTCCATGAACAGATTAATGTCCTCCTTCAAAGGTGAGTGAGTTCTCATTCCATTAGCTCCCAAGAGAACTGGTTGTTAAAAAAAGCCTGCCAGTTTCCCCACCCTTTCTCTTGCTTCCTCTTTTGCCATGTGATCTTTGCACATACAAGCTCCCCTTCACCTTCCACCATGAGTAGAAGCAGCCTGAGGCTCTCATCAGATGCAGATATACAATCTTGAACTTTACAGCCATCAGAATCATAAGAAAAATAACCCTTTTTCTCTAAAAATTACCCAGTGTCAGGTATTCTGTTATGATAACACAAAATTGACCAAGATAATCCCTTTAGTCTCTCACACAAAACTGTCTCCTCCTAGCTTTCTGGATATCATTTTTGCAACCATCTACTTAGTAATCTAAATTTAAAACCTTGAAGGAATCATTTGATTTACTTATACCTCACCTCCCACATCCAGTCAGCAAGTCCTGCATATTCTACCTCCACAGTGTGCCCTCAATTCAGTTCTTACACATGCATTTGTTAGAAACTCGCTTCTCCCACAACGATTTCAGTAGTCTCCTTGTTATCTCCATGGTCTTCCCCTTCAACTCTCCTAAAGAGTCTATATTAACACCACACTAGGGTTGCTAGGTAAGATTCAGGGCTTCCTGAATATTTGTTTATTAAATCTGGCAGCCTTGCACATATTCATCTTTCTAAACATGTTTCTAGTAATGTAATACTGACATTTACACTCTCTCCCCTATCTATTACTGAATTAGGTTTTTTTAAAATTGTTGTTATTGTTGCTTCTCCTGCTGTTGTTTTAGTTTCCTATCCATTAGAGAATTAACCCTATATTCCTTAGCCTATCACTCAACAAATATTTTAATTAGATGGGTGCAAAAAAAAGCCACAATTACTTTTGTACCAACCTAATATCTGGTACCTGCCATATATGAAACCCTCAGGTTTGTGTTGTGGAGCATGCAAAAATAATTTATAGTCTCTATTCTTAAGGAGTTAGCAAGCTAAAGAATGGTCATTGACATAAAGAAATACAAGCAGGCTGGGCACAATGGTTCATGCCTATAAACCCAGCTCTTTGGGAAGCTGACACAGGCACATCACTTGAGCTCAGGAGTTCGAGACCAGCCTGGGCAACATGGCAAAACCTCATTTCCACCAAAAATACAAAAAATTAGCCAGGAGTGGTGGTGCACTCCCGTAGTCCCAAATACTTGGGAGGATGAGGTGGTAGGATGGCTACAGCCCTGGAGGCAGAGGCTGCAGTGAGCCAAGATCATGCCACTGACTCCAGGCTGAGTGACAGAGTGAGACACCATCTCAATTTAAAAAGAGAAAGAGAGAGAGAGAGAGAAGAAGAAGAAGAAAGAAAGAAAGAGACACAAGCAAATACAGAGTACCAAAGTTCAATTTAGATAAGAGGGATGAGAATGAGGAGGTTCCCAGGTTTGTATTTGTTACCTAGATTTTAACTTGGTGCCAGTGAAAACTTTTTTAACCCCACCTACACCCTAGTCTTAAAAATCAGTCACCAAAAAAAAGGTCAACTTCTCCACCTCTACCCTTGGCCTGGAACAGTTATTCCTGGCTAACAAAGATTTTTCCTCACTGTACAAAGCAGAAGACAGCAAGTTGTCTTTATTCAGTTTCATAATGGAGAAAAGTGAGTATAAAGATTGTACAACTTACACAGAATCTTAAATCACTAGAGGAGCCAGGAATGGAGTTCAACACTTAGAATTATTCTTTCTGAGGTAACTTCGTTTCCAAACAAGCACCTAATCTTCAGTGAATAAACCAGTTTTATATGAATAATCAAAATACAGAGAATAAGCAAAACATAAGATAATATAGGAATAGCTGTTTCAAAGTTTCAAAATTAAAAAGGAAACTGAAGATTTTTCTGAACATCTGCTTCTGGAGAATTTCAAACACTAAAATTAGATTCACTGGATCACAGAGAAATAATGAGGTCTAGATGAGGCTTTCTGGCAATAGCTTTCAAAAGGTAACCCTAGTATTTTTTTGAGGATTTTTGCATTTCTGTTCATTATGGATATTGTCCTGCAGCTTTCTTTTTTCATGTGTCTTTCCCAGACTTTGGTATCAGGTGATGCTGGCTTCACAGAATAAGAGAGGAAGAGTCCCTTCTCACTTTTTTGAAATAGTTTCAATAGAATTGAAACCAGTTATTCTTTTTGTACATCTGGTAGAATTCACCTGTGAATCCAGCTTATCCAGGGATTTTAGGGGATGGTAGCTGTTTTTTTATTAGTAATTTTGGAACTTTATATTGGCCTCTTCAGGGTTCAATTTCTTCCTGATTCAGTCCTGAGAGGTCATGTGTTTCCAGGAGTGTATCCATATCCTCTAGACTTTCTAGTTTGTGTGCCTAGAGGTGTTTGTAATAGTCTCTGATGATCTTTTGTACTTCTGTGGGATCGGTTATGATGTCACATTTGTCATTTCTGATCATGCTTACTTGAACCTTCTCTCTTTTTTTTTGTTAACCTAGTTAGTGGTCTATTATTCTTGTTTATCTTTTCAAAGAGGGAACTTTTGGTTTTGGTGATCCTTTATATAGATTTTAGGGTCTCAATTTCCTGGACTTCTGCTCTGATTTTAGTTATTTCCTTTCTTCTGTTAGCTTTGAGGTGAGTTTCTTTGCTAGTTCCTTTACATGTGATGTTATATCATTAATTTGAGATCTTTCTAACTTCTTAATTTAGTATGTTGTATCTCTATTTTCAAAGAATTTTTTTGATTTCTGCCTTGATTTCTTTGTTTACCCAAAAGTCATTCAGATGCAAATTGCTTAATTTCCATACAATTGTGTGTTTTTGAAAAATATTTTTGGTATTGAATTATATTTTTATTCCTCTCTGGACCAAGAGATGGTTAGTATGGTTAGATTTCAACTTTTTTGAATTTATTGAGACTTGCTGTAAGGCCAAGCATGTAGTCAATCTCAGAGTATGTTCCCCATTAAAAAGCAGGCAAAATTAGCTTGGCACAGTAGCTCATGCTTATGGTCCCAGCATTTTTGTAGGCCAAGGCAAGAGGATAGCTTGAGCTCAGGAATTTGAGACCAGTGTGGGCAACATAGCAAGACTTCATCTCTACTAAAAATTAAAAATAAAAAAATTTAGCCAGGCACTGTGGCACACCTGAGGTCTCAGCTATTCAAAAGGCTGAGATGGGAGGATCACTTGAGCCTGGGGGTTTGAGGCCACAGTGAGCTGTGATCATCCCACTAGACTCTAGCCTGAGCAACAGAGTGAGACCCTGTCTCAAAAAAAAAAAAAAAAAAAAGTGGGCAAAGGACATGAACAGACACTTTTCAAAAGAAGACATATAAATGACCAAGAAACATGAAAAAAATGTTCCACATCATTAATCATCAGAGAAATGCAAATCAAAATCACAATGAGATACCATCTCACACCGGTCAACATGCCAATTACTAAAAAGTTATAAAACAACAGATGCTGGTGAGGCTGTGGAGAAAATGCTTATACACTGTTGTGGGAATGCAAATCAGTTCAGCTACTATAGAAAGCAGTTTGGAGATTTCTCAAAGAACTTAAAACAGAACTACTATTTGACCTGGCAATCCCATTACTGGGTATATAGCCATAGGAAAATAAATCATTCTACCAAGAAGACACATGCACTTGTGTGTTCATCACAGCACTATTCACAATAGCAAAGGCATGGAATTAACCTGATACCCATCAACAGTGGACTGGATAAAGTAAATTACATATATACCATGAAATACTATGCAGCATAAAAAAGAATGAAATCATGTCTTTTGCAGCAACATGGATGCTGCTGCAGGCCATTATCCCAAGTGAATTAACACAGGAACGGAAAACCAAATACTGTATGTTTCCACTTATAAATGGAAGCTAAACATCTGGTACGCAAGGACATAAAGATTGGAACAATAGACTCTGGGGTCTTTTAGAAGGGGGAGCAATGGAGGGGACAAGTACTGAAATACTACCTATTAGGTATTATGCTCACTACCTGGGTGATGGGATCATTCATAACCCAAACCTTAGCACCACACAATATGCTTATGTAACAAACATGTACACATGTCCTCTGAATCTATAATAAAATAAAAGTTGATATTATTTTAAAAACACACAAAGAGAAAAGGAAACTTTGGATAAGAAACATAACCATAGAATATGGAAATACATCTAACCCATATATTTCTTGCATATGTTCATCAATGCTATACAACTGATATAGAACTATATCAGTTTTGGAACTAGATGACTGTTTTGGAAGCTTTAATATAAAGTGATTCTGTGATATTTTCAGAAAGAAACATAAAAATTGCATGGTTGAGGGAGAGGACCGGAAAAGCAAACTTGTGTTTTACTTTTATCCTTTTATATATTTTGAATTCTGTGATATGTGCACATATAATTATTTTTAAACCTTTAAATAAAATATTTTAAGTCTACTAAGGCATCTCAACTCATTATGAACATGCAATATTTTAAGGGGGTTACTCACTTGTTTATTGGTCTCACTATATTGCCCAGGCTCAAGTGTAATAGCTATTCACAGAAGTGATCATAGCACACTGAAACCTCAAACTCTTGGCCTCAGGTGATCCTTCTGCTTCAGCCTTCAGAGTAGCTGGGCCTAGAGGCATGCACCACCATGCCCAACTTAGACACATAGTGGCTTTATTTTCCCAAAAAATGCCCCAAACTTTCCTGGTGAATAGTAAGCTCCCAAATATACCTTGCCTAATTTTTGTGCTTTTCAGTCAAATATGGTTATTAGAACACTCTCATTCCGATATTTCAGACTCAGTTCTATCCATTTAAACACTTGATTTTATATTTAATCATAATTCTACATGTCTCATTACCCAGAAGAGGTTAGATCTTCAGTTTTACACTAAAAGTTTTGAAAAGTTTGCTGGAGTGGGGGAAGTGGTGTTGAGTGAGGGAAACAGTTCTGACTCTCTGTCACCACCACCAACCTCCTCCTTCTTCTGGGTATGAACTCCTTTGGATTGGGGAAGGGAGAAAGGAAAAAAGAAGAAAGGAACATGAGCATCTCTACATATGACTGTTGCTATGCTCTCTGCAGTTGATTGTAACCACTAGTTTAGCCTATTGTCTCTGAGCTCGATGAGGACCAGAGGTGGCTCTAAGGTTTCCTTTGGATGAAAGATCTGTTTGCCTTCTTTGGCAGATGTAGGTTTGGTGGCATTCTCCACAGGTAAGCCCTTCATTGACCCCCACACTGCATCAGTCCTGGGACACTTGTAGCTTCCAATCTCACGTTCTCTGCACCAGCTCTCAAGTCTACAGGCATGTGAGGACTTTACCCCTATTTTGAAGGAGAAGGCCATCATCACTGGCCCCCATCTCCACCTAGAAAGGCTCCACTCATGCTATCTCCACTGCATTCTATTTTCCCACATTTCAGTATCAAATAAAGCACATCAGCAAGTCTACTACTTCAGAAGGTCATACAGCCAGGGAACAAAATGTCTGTTTATTTTTCTTTTCAAGTTATTTGCTTCTTTTCAAGTTATTTGCTTGAGCTCTCCTCTCTCACACACTTGACTTGAGAGAATGAATACAATCTGTACACATACTCCCCAAGAGGTTGGCTTCCCCTCTCCCAACCTCCCTTGGGAGACAGGAACAGTGATGGGTGGTTGGGCCAGTTCCCTAACTAGGGGCATCTCAGAGAGCCCTGAAGAAGGATGGCTGACTCCAACTTCTGATCACTCTATAAATTTGGAATATGGAACACATTGTACTATTTGTCCTCAGTTTGGGTCTTAGCAGTAGTTACATGGCATAAGGAAAATTCCTATTTGACATCCTATAATGTTTGTCTGTGTGCTAAGTTCCCATCATCCATATATGATTCACACACATCCACAGTTTAGTTTTAAATAATGAGAATTATTTTTTTAATATTGGCTCTCAAACCTAGCTGCATATCAAACTACTCAAGAGGCTGTTGGTTTTGTTTTTCTTTTTTTTTTTTTTTTTTAAGTGCAGACTTCCTGGTTGTATCCCAGATCCACCTGATCAGAATCTCCAGGGCTATGCCCAGGCAATCTACAATAGATTCAAATACAAGCAGCCTAACATTTAAGAACCTTGGATAAAAACTCAATAAAATAAATATTTAAATGAAAGGTCAAAATTTTCTGATTTGTGTTAATACATAAGCCCCATAGACAGAAACCATGCCTATCTGATTCATTTTTGTAGTTCCAACACTTAGAATAGTCACTAGAACACAGCAGATGAAATTTCAGTACATGTCTATTGCATGAATGAATGTATGAGTGGAACATTTCCATTTCATAGGTAAAGCAGTTACCCATGCCACCAATATGTACCACAGCACACAGTGAGAAAACAAGAGTCTACTATCTTAGCCTGTTCAGGCTGCTATAACAAATTACCATAAACTAGGTGGCTTAAAAACAATGAAAATTTAATTCTCACAGATCTGGAGGCTGGAGAGTCCATCAAGGCATTGGCAGATTTGATGTGTGATGAGGACCCATTTCTTGATTCATAGGAAATACCTTCTTGCTGCCTCCGCACATGGTGGAAGGAACAAGGCAGCTATCTAGGACCTCTTTTTATAAGGACTCTAATCCTCTTTCTGAAGGCTCTGCCCTTATGAACTAGTCACTTCATAAAGGCCCAGCCTTCAAACTCCATCACATTGGTGTCTGGATTTCAACAAATGAATTTGGGGAAGATACATTCAGATCACAGCTTCTACCAAAAGAAAATGCCTCTTTTTCCTGTGGTCATCTTAATATAAACAGATGAACTTTTTTGAACTTGGGTATAAATGAGACAAGAACGCTACTTAGAGAGGCTGACTGGCCACTTCAGTAGGACTTCTCATCTCACCATGATGAGATCTTGACCAGGCAGAATCTGGAACTGACCAGTACAGAAGAAATTATAACGGAAGTGGGGACCTGGATGATCTCCGTGATCACCAAGCTAACTACCACTTGGCACATCCTTTTTCATTATGACAACACCTGTCATAATTCAAAGAATTGAATTGAAGAGCACTGGGGATTTACTAAAGAATTCTCCTTCACTGGCTACTTTTCCTCCAGATTCCATTCTGTTTATCAAACCCTAAGGTTAATCAGTCTTTGCCTGAGCTCTATTTGAGCCTATTACATTACAATCATGTTTAAGATCCTTCGTGCTGAGGATACACTCACATCCCCTCAGTGAGGGTATATGATCTACAATCAGATGAATTAGTGAGGAAAAAGGTGATGCCTTGGAGTGTAGTAGTGGTAGTCGTTGTCATTTTTATGGGTTATATTGCTACTGTTGTTGATAATGCTATTATTGCTATAGACTTGTCAATGAAGAATAAAGAATCTCTTCTTTGCCCCACTGCAGGGAAGAGGAAGCACTGGTTTCTGGAGGGTGAGCTCCCTGATTCCCTCACCAAGAGGGCAGTAACTAAACAGCTTTTAAACTTGAGGTAGATTGGAGGGAATTAAGCTAATCCCCTGGCAGACGTAGTGTGGAAAGAGATGGTGGAGTGATGTTGCCACCAGGGGAAACATCTCTAATGTGAAATGGGGACAGGATTTGGAGTTACCACAGATGGCAAGCCATGGTTTCTCCTGACAGAAAGCATCCAGGATTTGGGGAGGGTAGAGCTGCCTGGCAAGAGAAGAAGACTGAACATTGGACCAGGAACCTCAGCCAAAGAGCTCACTTACCAATAGGAAAGGGTGGGAGGAGCCACTCATCTCCAAACTGGATCCCATTGGCTTAGAAAAGAAGCTCCCAGGGAGGCACTGAACACAGTGGTTTGCACCTGTAATCCCAGCTACTTAGGAGGCTGAGGTAGAAGTATTGCTTGAGACCAGGAGTTAAAAACCAGCCTGGACAACATAGTGAGACCTCTGTCACTAAAATTTTTTTAAAATTTTATATATATAAGTTTAAATTTATTTAATTTGTAAATAAATTTACTTAATTTATATAAACATATATAAAATTTTAAAAGCTCCCGGGCAAAGAAGCTCCCATCAAAATCTCTTAATCTAACTACGGTTCAATTCAAAGAATATTTAATGAGGAATAAAGAACTTCAAGACCTTGTGCTTAACACTACAAGGGACACTATCCTTAAAATGGTGCTACCTTCAGGTAGTTTATATTCTCCTAGGAGATGGAGATATTTCCCAAACTACCATAAGGCAAGGCGTGCTAACTATTCTAATCAAGCTTAATGACAATTGAAGCAAAGGAAACGAACATTTTCTAGTGATGTCTATTGCTTTCAAAACAATCTGAATAATGTATTTGTCAATAACTGGCTGCTACTCCTGTCTCCTTCTGCATTCCATAAAGCCCCAACCAAACTGGTCCACTTAGGTCCAAAAGCATGTTATGGTTTCCATCTCCCTATCTGTCCTAATGCCACTCCCTCTGGAGTAAATCATTATTCTAGTCCTCTCTTCCTATCCAAATGCTACTCATTCATCTACTACCTTTTCGTTGAAAACTTTCTTGGATCCACCAAACTCTTATCTTTTCAGTCCTTGGCACCTGAGCCAAGTGGGCTCTCCCTCCTAGGTATTTGAGTCACTCACTGGAGAGTCTTTCCCTCCACTTCTGAATCTGCAATTACCTCCATAAGCATTACTACTCTTGGGCCCACAGGTTCACCAGGCCCTTCCTATTGACATCTCCATCCCACTCCAGTATCCCAGCCTCACGCCAATGGCTTCTGCCTTCTGGCTTGGTCCTTCATTGCCTGGTCCACAATCTCTAGCTCTACCTCTAGCAGCTAAGGGACTGGGGCCTTTGTGTTGGCTACCTCAGTATCCTAAAGACTTTGCATACTCTTCCCCTCCAATGTGTGTTTTGTGTGTCCTGCTATTTATCTTAGCCTATGAAACTGACTCAGGGAAAAAAACTCAGCATAATTTGTGACTACTTTAAGGGATATAAATAGAGCACCACAATATGGATGAGACTTAAAAGACATTATGCTAAGTAAAATAGGTCATACACAAAAGGGAAGATATTATACGATTCCATTTACACAATGTGCCTAGAGTAGCCAGATACATAGAAAGAGATAGTAAAACAGTGGTTGCCAGGGATAACATGGGGAGAAATGAGGAGTTATTGTTTAATGGGTACGGAGCTTCAGTACGGCATGAAGAAAAATTTCTGGTGATGGATAGCAGTGATAATTATGCAACAATGTGAATGTACTAATGCCAATAAATTGTGTACTTAGATTAAAATGGCAAATTTTGTTATGCATATTATACCACGATGAAATAAAGAAATAAGAAATGTAAATGAATTGCTCAAAAGAGACTGAAGGTTCAATAGAAAACCAAAATGGAGATCTTCATCAGCACCCATCCTTTTGAGATTCCTAACTAGTGGGCTAAATATCCCCCCCCATTATGACATCCTAAGACCATATTTGCTCTGCATGTACCTTTGGTCTTTCTCACTGCAGTCTTAACCTCCCAGGATCAAGCGATCCTCCAACCTTAATCTTCCAAGTATCTGGGACCACAGGTGTGTGCTACTTTGTGGCCTGACTCTGAATGATATTACCTTAAAATCAAGTGTATAAATGGTTTGGACCAATAGTTATTGAACAAACATATTTCATTAAAATATTGCTTCCTACCACTATCCCACTGTTTGACTTCCCACCTCTGTGGACTTCATGCCTCATGGACTCAACCTTATTTGCTTCCTGATTTGTGAGCATGTTTCTCTCACAAGAGAGGAATCAGTCTCCTCCAATGTCCCCATTTTTCTGCTCGTCTCACAGAGGCACCGTTACTCTCCCTAGAATCATGAGCCCTTGGTGCTTCTAAAGACACAGCCCCCTTCTGCCTCCCCAGGGATCCTATTGCCATAACCACTAAATTTATTTCCCTTACAGCTCCCAAGGCTCTTCATTAATACTTGTCTTCTGCACCACATAATATTTCCTTATATTATTTACCTCTCTAGAAGGCAGAGGCCCTGTATTAAACATCTTTATACTCTGCAGTGTCTTTGACTATGCATGCCACATTTTTTGAAATATAACTAGGATGTCACTTAGACATTTTCAGGAATCATTGTAACACCAATACAGAGAATACTTAGTTATAAAATTAACCATTGAATTTCTTTAAGTATAAACGTATTTTTAATATAAATGTATTTTTAATTTTTTTTTTTTCAGTTTTCCTAAGTTCCCAACATTTCATGCAAGCTGTTATATAACAACTAGATGCAATGTGTTATCACAGGTTGGATCCTGGAACGGAAAAGAAACATTAGAAAAAAATGAGTGAAGTCTAAAGTTTTATTAATAGTGAGGTATCAATGTTGGCTTTTAGTTTTGACAAATGCCCAATGGTATTGTGAGATATTATCATTAAGGAAAACGGGGAAAGGGGATATGGAAACTATGTCCTATGATTACAATCTTTCTGTAAATCTAAAATTATTCAAAAATCAGGCTGGGCACAGTGACTCATGCCTGCAATCCCAGCATCTTGGGAGAGAGGGAGGCATATCACCTGAGTTTAGAAGTTCGAGACCAGCCTGGCCAACATGGTGAAAACCCATCTCTACTGAAAATACAAAAATTAGCTAGGTTTGGTGGCACATGCCTGTAATCCTAGCCACTCAGGAGGCTGAGACAGGAGAATTGCTTGAACCCAGGAGGTGAAGTCTGCAGCGAGCCAAGATGATGCCAATGCACTCTAGTCTGTGTGACAGAGCAAGACTTGGTCTCAAAAGAAGAAGAAAGAGGCCGGGCGCGGTGGCTCAAGCCTGTAATCCCAGCACTTTGGGAGGCCGAGGCGGGTGGATCACGAGGTCAAGAGATCAAGACCATCCTGGTCAACACGGTGAAACCCCGTCTCTACTAAAAATACAAAAAATCAGCTGGGCATGGTGGCGCGTGCCTGTAATCCCAGCTACTCAGGAGGCTGAGGCAAGAGAATTGCCTGAACTCAGGAGGCGGAGGTTGCGGTGAGCCATTGCACTCCAGCCTGGGTGACAAGAGCGAAACTCCGTCTCAAAAAAAAAAAAAGAAGAAGAAGAAGAAGAAGAAGAAAGAAGGAGAAGGAGAAGGAGAGGAAGAAAATAAATAAATAAAAAGTTGATTTTTTAAAAGATCAATTTATATCTTCTCCAGTCATCTTTAGAAGCAAAGGATAAACTATCTGACTCTGCTCATGGAAGAGGCCACTTTTCTACCCTGGGACTTATGAAACCAAAACCACAGACTCACGCCCATCTAAATACATGGCTTAATATTCTTTTTCTATCCAATCATAACTAGATTTCTAGGTCCTTGTTTCTATTTTCAGTTTTGTTGGTAAGAGAAAGAAAATGGCCCCTTGAAATTTGTTCCTGAGAAGTGATCACCTGAGATTCTCCTACCAAAGCCAGAAAGTTCCAAAAAGAGTTTACGAAATTCCAAAATTTACTAGAAAATAATACAAGCTAATTACTGCCTGAACAGTTTTAACAATTCATTCAAAATGGGCAACCCAAGCACCACATAAAGACGCAGCCTAAGTTAACTATCTTCTATCATATTAACAATATACTTAATCTAAGAATATATATATTTTTTGAGACAAAGTCTCCTCACTCTGTCACCCCCAGCTGGAGTGTGGTGTCATTATCATAGCTCACTGAAGCCCTGAACTCCTGGACTTAAGAAATCATCTTGCTAATTTTTTTGTTTGTTTTTTTAGAAACAGTGTCTTGCTATGCCACCCTAGCCTCCCCAAGTTCTGGGGTTACAGGCATAAACACCACACCCAGCCCAAGACTACATTTAAATGAATTACCTTTTTTGTTTTGTTTTGTTTTGTTTTGTTTCTTCCTTTATATACAGACTCACAGCCCAGACAGTGTACTTTTTATGCTATGAGATATCTATGTCTCCAAATTCTCTTTAATTTACTTTTGTAGTAAAACAATCCTCAAGGGAAAAATGAAAAACAAGCTGAGCTGAAAGAATTTAATCTACCAAATTCCCAGGACTGAAATTTCAAAATGTTTTGTTTGTCTATTATCATCTGGTATGAGATACTTCAAAACATTTTATCAGATATGATAGATCATCCCAAAAGATTCCTGTCAAGTCTATGGCCACTGTGCTCTTAGGGAATAAAGCAGACTCAAGAGAATCATAAGATGTATCCCAGAAGTTCATAGTGAGTCTATAGTAATGCAGTAAGGAAGAAATGTAATAGGACAGTTTATTTCCCCATGTCCCCAGAGATGGACAACTATGAGGTTTTCTAGTCAATTGAAAACTGATGTAGGTAAAATGGGGAGATAGTCTGGCTCAAGGCAACAACTATCTAATAAATAATTTAGTGTTGCATAGAAAAGCATAGTCTGCACCAAAAACACTCGAACACACAGCAGGCAGTTTCTTACATAATGCTTGTAGTAGTAAATATGCTCATATAAATCCATGCTTTCTTTGGACTGTTTTGCTTTTCAGTGTTTCATTTTACTTGACATAATTCAAAGAAGTGGAGCCAAGGGTAAGAAAGGGCTTTTTTGTTTATTTTCCTAGATGAAAACAGATGTGTATAAGAGAACAATCCTCCACATGCAACTAACATATTCAGTCACAGAGTCCAGACACGATTACATTTATTCATCCTGAGGCTTCACATTTTAATGAATAACCTTTATTATTTAATTTTAAATAGTGAAATTTTAAAACTTTCCAAATGGGACATTATATTACTATCTCCTTAAAGGAAAAATTTTTCTTGTGAACATTCAGCTTTCTTTTCTTTCTTTAGTTGTAGATATAATCTCAATTTGCTTTCTTATTCCTCTGGTTGTCTTTCTACTGCTCTCTTCAAAAATAAAAACAGCCATTTTTTTTTCAACATTGTGCATTATACTAATCAAAAAGATATTTACATGGAAATATAATTAATTAGTAAATGATGATTTGATATAAGTACAATTATCTTTAAATCATACCATATTCCCATAGATTAAAAACACAGCAGCAAAAATAAAACCATAAAGATCTAAAGGTAGCTCTTGCCTTTCTCCTTCCTCTTTCCTTCTTTTCCAGAACAACTTGGTCATAAAGCCTTTTAGCAGAGAGAAATAGGATAGGATAGGCATTTGCAGCATGATAGGGACAGCCATGGTGGCCCAGAGTGAAGCAAGATGAGCATCTGCATAGGAGAAAGGCTAGCATGGATGTTGGGAGCTGAGCAGCCTGAGGAGAGCATGCAGGTGTGAGGGTGAGCCTGAGTACTATGAAGAGGGAATCCACACAATAGTGTCCAGCAACAGTAGCCCTGCAGGGGATGTTTGAGCCCAGGTGAGATAAAGAAGTCACTGTTGTGAGAGAGGTGATGATGGTGGCAAAGGCAGAGTGATGTGTATGAAAGAACTGAACAAATAAGTCAAAGTATTCAGGATAATGAGATCCAGGAATAAAATGAGACTGAACTTGGTGGTGATAGATTGCAACTATAGGCATCAGTGGAAATGCAGTGATTTTCAGTGTTATTGATATAAAGGGAAATAAACACAGATGTAAGTGTATATGCAAATATCCCCTAGCTCTATTCACAGAGAAAAAACAGTGATACCCCAACAGTAATAATTGTACCCGACATGCAAATCATGGTTTTGAAATACCATTCTTTCTCAAAGGAACCAGGGTTCCTTGGAGAAATGGCTGATTCTAGAGCTGGGGCAGAAAATGTATAAAATGAGCATGAAAAATCTGAATGTAGCAGGTCAAAAGGACAGAGAAGCCAGCTTACAGGGATTCAGGTCTCAAGGTACCACCCTAAGAAATACTTACAGTTCTCTCTTGCCTATTATTCTGTCAGGTTCTTTGTGTTTGTATCATATTTCTTTTTGAATTCTTTACCTATTTTTCAAACCAATCCTTTCTAGTTTACATGTGTGCAAAACGTCATCGCCTACTTTATGGCTTATCTGGTCACTATTTTATAATATCTTTTGATAAATGGCCATTATTAATTTTAATATGGCTGAATTTATTAATCTTTTTCTTTATGGTTTGTGCTTTCCGAGTCTTGTTTTATAAATCTTTTCCCACCCATCGTTCATAAAGATAGTGTCCTGTGTTCTAAAAGTTTCAAGGTTTTATCTTTCACAGTTTAGTCTTTAATCCACACAGAATCTATGTTCATGTATGGATTGATGTAGCAAGATAATTCCTTTCATTTTATTTTATTTTATTTTATTTTATTTTATTTTATTTTATTTTTTGCCTATAGGAAATCAGTTAACCCAGTACCATTTACTGAACAGTCACTCCTCCCACCTGAGTATTTTATCCCAACACAAATCCCACATAATGTTAATTACTATATAATCTTAATTTCTGGGAGGCAAACCTCCCTGTTTTGCTCTTTTTCTTTAAGTATATTTTGGGTGCTTTTAGCCTTTTCCTCTCCAATGTAAATTTCAGAGTAAACTTATAAGGTTTTACATACAACCTTTTTAGACTTTGATTAGAATTGCACTGCATCTATAAACCAATTTAGGAGTAGAGCTGTCTTTAAAATATTCACTGTTCCTATCCATGCACAAGGTCCTCCATAGAATATTAAACTTTTGTACATAGAGTAATAATAATGAAAATACCAAAAAAGGAAGAACTACTTCTACCTAATATGATAGCTCAAGGGCTTATATATTTAATATTTTTAAATCTCATACTAAAACACCAGGAGATAATGAGAGAGGACTTAACCATGCAATTCATAAGAAAGAAACAGAAATTACAAACAAATATAGGAAAAAATGTCTGGCCTCATTAATAATAGTAAAGAAATGTAAATTTAAATACCTACAAGACAGTATTTTCACTTATCAAATTAAAAATATATTTTTAAAATGCCGTAATAGGCACATCAGCTTAAATCTAAGTGAAAAATCAATGCCCATCAGTGCTGTAGTTATGAGGTGGGCTTGAAAAAAAACCAATTTGTATGCAAATGCAAGAGCCTCCTGGAAAAGAATATACTCCAAGGAAGAAATGGAAAAATAATTAGCTTAGCCCAGGAAAACAGGAGTTCTGACTAGTACAGTCTGTTCTGTCATTCAGATTTGTCTTCTAGCTCAGTTCCCTCACTGAACTCCTACAGAGGAAGTGAGAGGGGGCATCCAGAAAAAAAGATAAAAGAAAAAAACCTGAAAGAGCAATTTCATCAACGTCTTTAAAGCACTGGAACACACTAGCACAGCTTCGGGCCTATTAGAGTGACACACTAGGAGAAAAGGCATCATCCTACACTTTGCACAAAACCCTCTGAAGCTCCAAACCTCAGCTACTAGATGAGGCAAAGCCAATCAGAGGGAGGTTGGAGTGTGAGCACAAGCAAGAAAGCCCTGGTGCTTTTAGAAACTCTTGGTCGCAGAGATTAGTGAGAATTTCCAAAAGTATTAGAGGTCTTACATCAGCTATTAAGGGGGGAAAAGGGCAATATTAAGGTTAGCAGTTTCTAATATATGCTCCCTCTATTCCCATAAACTAATGAGGGCTGCAGGAAGCTAAGACTAAATCATTATTCAGTGTCAGCAAGTGTGTAACAAATCTCACACCCTCCTATACTATTAGCTGGGGTACATGTGAGAACAAGACTTTTGGGAAACCATTTTGCAACATATATAAAAAAAAATTTCAAATTTTAACATTCTGATCCAATAATTGTTCCACTAAAATGCTTGTCAAATAGAATAAGAAGCATTTAGAAATGTGTATGTCTAAGAATGTTGGTTACAATATTCATTATAATAAAATCTCAAAATGTTCTAAATATTCAACCATAGAAGGAAATTTAAATGAGTCGCGAGATGACTAAGCAAATCCAATGTAGCCCTGTATTAAAAAATTCTCTTGATAGTAAAAAACATAAGGTATCAAACTGAATGTAGAAAGGTAAAACTGTCATTGGAAAATTTTAACTAAAGGGTTTTTTTCCTTTCCACAAATTATTTCTGTTGCCCTATAACGATTAGGTTAATACTGAATCTATCCATTGGGTCAATCAGAGCCATTGTCTTCAGGAGAGGAGAAATCCATTCCATGCTTAAATGTGTTTTAACTCATAGCAGGCTTATCACTCTGAAGCAAAGCACCTTTGATATGTAAGAACTGGGCCATGCACAGCGTGTTGGCTCACGCCTGTAATCCTAGCACTTTGGAAGGCCAAGGCGAGCAGATCCCTTGAGCTCAAGGGGTTAGACCAGCCTGGGCAACATAGCCAAACCCTGTCTGTACAAAAATACAACAAATTAGCCAGGCATGGTGTCACATGCCTGTGGTCCCAACTACTCAGGAGGCTGAGGTGGGAGATTGCTTGAGCCCAGGAGGCGGAGGTTGCAGTTAGCCAGGATGACATCACTGCACTCCAGTCTGAGCAACAGAGTGAGACCCTGTCTCAAACAAAGGAACTGGGCCATTTTCTTTTGAATTAAAAAAGAATATGATTGGAAAACTGACGCAGAATCTAGAAGACTAAAAAGCACAGAGATTACAAAAGTTAGTCACAGGATAAAAATGATGCAGTATTTAATATATTATTGCCTCAGAACAAGGAAGAAGAGAAATTCCCTTCTTGGGCTGCAGGGAAGAGCATGGAGAAAGAGAAAAAAAGGGAAGAAAGTCAGATGTGGGAAAAGTCCATGAGGGGACTGTCGTCTTTCCGAATAAGTTTCTTCACGTGAGAAAAGAAGGTACTTTTGGCTGGATGTGGTGGCTCACTCCTGTAATCCTAGCACTTTGGGAGGCCAAGCTGGGAAGATCACTTGAACCTAGAAGTTTGAGACAACATGGGCAACATGGCAACATGGCAATACCCTGTCTTGAACAACAAAAGCAGAGGTACTTTTGTTAGATTTCCTACCTGAAATTAGGGAGAAGATACTTTCAGAATGCCCACTGACAACACAGGGTGGCTGCAAAAGGTATGAATGACACCAAGTCAGGACTGGGGTGGGGTGGGGGCTGAGAGAGGCTCCTACCCTATCAGCCCCCACAATCCCCATGGTTTCTTGAAAGGGCATGGGAGAGATCTGGGAACAATGTGACAGCTGGCTTATGGGGAAAGCAGGGAGTAGGGGGAGGAACAGAGCAGAGGATTGGGAAGCCTCACACTAAAGCCAGGGGAAGTTGGTTCTCAGCAGCAGCAGGGGAAGATAACCAAACCCTTGGGAGCAATTGCTTGACACTGCACTGTCCAGTGACCAGAACAATCCACAGGCAAAATCCACGTAAACAAGACTTCACAGCCAGGAAGGAATGGAGGGTCACACAAAGACCAGACATGCCTTCCTTGCAGCAGGGTGGTAGCATGAGCTTCCTCTGTTCCCAAAGACCGCCAGCAGGGAGGTAAGAAGGTGGGGTGGAAAGGAACAATCTTGAAAAGGAAAAACAGCCCTGAGAAGGAGTCTGAACTTCAAATGTGATAATAACCTCGAAGAGACAGACAATGTTGCACTGAACTGGTGACAAAATAAATTCAGTTACAGAGAAATTTAAAGAAACTCTTTACTCATCCAAGATATGATTGTGATTTTTCAAAGCTGGGACATCTATATACAGTGCTATTTTGGCTTATTCAGTAATTATTCTCTATTCTGAGAAAAGCAGCTCTGAGTTTCTGCTACAGAGCTCTCTGAAGCTTCCTAGGTCCTATTCTTCCAAAGCCTGTGTGTTTTTTAAAAAATTCCTTTCCTTCTTTAAGTTTGTAACTGGGTTAGTTTCTGTTATTTGCACTAAAGAAAGAAGCCCAACTGATACAAACTATATAATCCAAATTTTGTAAATACACTGGCACACATGCGCGCACACACACACACACACACATCCACAGGTGGGGAAAAAGCAGAAAGAAATAAAATGTTAATAGTGATCCTATCTGGATAATCAAGTTATAAAATATTGCTATTTTCTTCTATGTTTCCAAATTTTCCATTCTCCATAATGAGTATGCATTATATTTTTATTCAGAATATTGAGACACAGAAGTATTATCCATAATGTCCAGAAAAATAACATTAAGAAGTCCAGTTGCATTAAAAAAGCATGTCGTGTCATAGGCCCTTATCTCTTGGCACCCTGGGCCAGCCAGCAGATGCAAGCACAAGCATTGTAGGGCAGTGTGTTATAATGCAAAGAATACTAGGCCAGGAGCCCAGAGACCAGAGTTTTAGCTCTGGCTCTGCCATTAACAAGTTGTGTGATGGGCTGTTTGTTTGTTTTTTCAGACGGAGTTTCGCTCTGTTGCCCAGACTGGAGTGCAGTGGCACGATCTTGGCTCACTGCAACCTCCACCTCCCTGGTTCAAGCAATTCTCCTGCCTCAGCCTCCCAAGTAGCTGGAACTGCAGGCACACACCACCACAGCCAGCTAATTTTTTTGTATTTTTAGTAGAAACTGAGTTTCACCAAGTTAGCCAGGATGGTCTCAATCTCCTGGCCTCGTGATCCACCTGCCTCGGCCTCCCAAAGTGCTGGGATTACAGGTGTGAGCCACTGCGCCCGGCCGTTGTGTGATGTTGAATAAGTCTTTCAACTTCCTTAAGCCCCAGATTTCTTTATCTGTAAAAAGAAGGATTCAACTCCCTAGCTGGAAACAGTGGTGTGTACCTGTAGTCCCAGCTACTCAGGAGGCTGGGACAGGGATCACCTGAGGCCAAGAGTTCAAGGCCATACATACTACAGCCTTGAACTCTTGGCCTCAAGTGATCCATGATCACACCTGTGAATAGCCTCTGCACTCTATACTGGGCACAACATGAGACCCTTTCTCTCTAAAATGAAAGTTCCTGTGATATCACAGAGGTCACTGACCTGTCAACCACACCCTAGCTCAGGTTCCAACTCTCAACATTTCTCGGATATATGCGTGACAAGACAACATTTTCCAGTATGCTAGCCAAAGTCTTAAAAAAAACTTTCAAGGGAACACTACAGACACTGCTTGCTGTGCTTCTGAAACATAGCAATATCACTAATATTTTCCATCTTCTTTTTCATGCAATCTCTGTCTGAAGGGACACTTCACAACCTAGCATTGCCTGTCACCAGCATGGGAGTGCAGCTAGTGCTTATCACTGGCATCTGCCCCAGATCTAGCCTAAGACTCCAAATACCATCTTGAGCACACTACCTCATCACGCAGTTGGTCATCAGAGCCTCAGAGGGCAAGGAAGTGTTGGCTTATAAGGGAACCAGTGAAAGGCAGATTTGTTACTGCTGCTTCAATCTGTAAAATCGCAAAGCCAAGGAAACCAAAGGGATGTGGTGCAGTATTTCACACCACATACTTGATCCGGCCAGGTGGGGGGACCTAGATGGATTCCCAAAGAAGTAGATGCATTGAGACGAAAACACCAGGAACTGAGCTATAGGAACAACAGAGACCAGAGTAGCAATTTTACATCTGTTCACAACTAACTATGACCTCATCAGACTAATTTCTCAGCTATTTTTTTTTCTTCTTCCCTTCTTGTATCCATGTCTTGCAGCTTCCTCTGGGAATTTTCTTCCTCTCCCTGTCGCATATGATGAAAAAGTGCTGCCTGGCTTGTTGGGGACAAACTTCCCATACACCAGAGTGACACGTGGCCTGAGACTCTACACAATGGCTGAAGAGACACCTAACTCACAGGGCCCTAAACCCTTAAGTTCTGGGGTCGTAAAAATCTACTGTCCTTTATTCTATTTATCTTTATTTCTAAACTAAGAGAAAAAAAATAGAATGGAACAGACTGAGTAATCTATTCCAAGAAAAACTTGAAAGTTTTAAACAGAAAAAAAAAGAAGAACTAAAATTTGAATGCAGAAAAGATACAATTAAGCACATTTGCAACCTTGGCAAGTACATGAAGAGGAGTATAAAGGGAATTAAACTGTGTGGGAGTCAAGCTGGGTCCAAAGAAAACAGAAAGGAGAATGTTTCAAGATGGGATCTGAGGAGATAGAGTGAGTCATTAAGTGAAGAAGGGAAAGGAGAACAGAAAACACTGGAAGAAAAAGTCATTTCACTAAAAACACACACACACACAACCAACAACAAAACCTCACCCTAACTAGCAGTGAGGAAGTTTAATGATTCTGCATGGTAGGTATATTCTGGATTCCTTCAATAGAAATGTCATTTAAACTAAGACTGAAGAAAAGCAAAGAAGGAGAAACAGTGGTTTGTCTCTTTGCCCAATATAGTGCTGCTCATGTGGAGGGAAAGAATGGGGAATGTGGGAGGGGTTGAGGAATTCCAATAAGAAGGTTATCACACACAAAGAATGCCTCAGACAGGTTTTTTTGCCACAAGAGATTAAGTCATTATTCTTAACCCAAGAGGTGATGGATTGTCTTTCTGATGCTTACTAGTATAATGCCAAAGCAGAAAATAATTTTCTAATGTGAAGTAGGGGAGCTGGAAATAACATAGAAAGGATAAAAATCCCTCAAAATAAAAACAAAAAGGCATTGACGTGATTTATGGTTTTAAAAACCTTTTTGGGAGGGAATAAAACAATGCTGACTCTGCAGATTAAGCTGATATTACGGACATATTATAGTTACTGCCTACATACTCTTCTTACTGGAAATCCAGCAGTATAGGAAGCCACAAACATCTTCTCAGTAGTCATTTCTCTCTCTTGTCAGTTGCTTTAAGTCACAAATGTAGTTTCAGTTCAACAAATCAGTGTCACCTCTTTACAATCTCCACTTTCAAATCTTTCACCAAAATCAGTGAGCAATACACACTAACTTAATAAACAGAGAAAATTTTAAGAAACACTAAATAGAGTCACTTTGAGAGAAGTATGGTTTAGTACTTACAGAAAATATCATTTATATTTTGTTGCTAATGGGGATGACTGGTAGTTTGTCTATCTGATAAGTTTCAGGGACAATAGTTGTATTGAATATTGGAAGGAAGTTGTTATGACCAGATTGCTTCCTGTGGTGAACAAAGGGCTTTTGCTGACATAGCAGCTCCATGGTTGCACACACAGCCCAAAATATCCTTGTCTTTCAAACTGAAAGTTGTTTTTCTTCTTCTTCTTCTTTTTTTTAACGATTTCAACCAGAAACACAATATTCAGACTTGATTCTAAAGGAGAAGTTTGAAATGGAAGGGAGAAAGAGAGGAAGGGAAGGAGGGCAAGAAGGAAAGAAGAGAGGAAGGAAGAAAGCAATGGCATGGCCATGTTCCTCTGGATTTTTGTTTCTACTACAAAATATTAAGATGTTGGATAATAAAGGAAACAAATAACGTTCCATGGCTCACGTGTGTATCAACAAGGCCCATGTGTGTATCAACATAAGGCAAAGAATACATGACAAGGCATGGATGGCCAAGGAATCATGGCTTTGAAATGAGTGCAAGGCTTGTTCATACAAAAATGTTCAAAGGTAGAATCGATGTATCAGGTTAAAGGATTGAGTCTAAGAATGAGTGTATGAAAAATGTGATATGTTCTTTTTCCTGTCATTCCTTTCTTTCCCTTCATCCATTATGGCAAGAGGGATCTTTGGTAAGACAGAATAAAAAGGGCATTTTAGTGAGAGTGGGGAAGCCTGAGGCAGGTGTGCTCTCTTCTGAGAACTTTCTCCAAAATCCACACCATTTCCATGATGATGAAGGCCATGACAAAAAGACCTCAGAAGAATTACTAAAATAGCTTCTGAGGTTGCTTTCCAATGGCACAATGCAGGAAATGGAAAAGAAAAGGGGCGTGTATTGATAGCAATGTCTGCAAATGAACAACATACATATGCATTGCATTTTTCATGGTGGGAAAATGGTGAGACATCAGGGAGAAGGACCAAGGGAAGTCCAGGAAGCAGCAAAAAGATCTTAATGGACAGGAAGGTGAAGAGAGGTATTGATGAGAAGAAGGAATACATCTTAGCACTTCAAATATTTGTTTAGCTTCAACTCTGACCAGAGACATTTTGTCTTAGTGCCTAAATATATCCAAGTAGAATAAGCATGAATCTCATATTTTAAAAAATTAGCCATACATTAGACATACATATCATTCTTCCTGACATTCTTAAAGCAAACCACTGCAACAGTGCTGCTGGCTACAGGATTTGCAGGGCTCAGTGCAAAATAAAACGGCAGGGCTCTTTGTTCAAAAATTATTAAGGGCTGGGTGCAGTGGCTCAAGCCTGTAATCCCAGCACTTTGGGAGACCAAGGCGGGAAGATTGCCTGAGCTCAGGAGTTCAAAACAAGGCTGAGCGACAAAAAATTTAGCCGGGCATGGTGGTGCATGCCTATAGTCCCAGCTACTCGAGAGGCTGAGGCAGGAGAATCGTTTGAATTTGGGAGGCAGAGTCTGCAGTAAGCCGAGATGACACCATTGCACTCCAGCCTGGGCAACAGAGCAAGAATCTGTATCCAACAATAAAAAATAAAAATTAAAAATTACTAAGAATTTCAAGGTGGCAAAAATGGCATTAAACCAAGCAAGGGGCCCTTCTGAGTATAGGTCCTATGTGACTGAATAAGTCATATTCTCATGAAGCCAGACTTACCCTAAAATTAAGATCAGATTTGAATGGGTTCTATGCAGTGCTTGGAGGGGAAAATCCCAGATGTAAACTCTCACTGTGAAAGTTCAAAGGGAGAGGCTGATTATTGAGGTCAGAAGACTAGTTATCCTCTGCTTTTCTATGTGATATCACAGAGGTCACTGACCTGTCAGCCATACCCTAGCTCAGGTTCCAACTCCCAACATTTCTCAGATATATGCATGACAAGACAACATTTTCCAGTATGCTAGCCAAAGTCTTGGAGAAATCTTTCAAGGAAACACTACAGACACTGCTTGCTTTGCTGGTTATTGAAGTAATAGATACTGATATGGTTTGGATCTCTGTCCCCACTAAATTTCATGTTGAATTGTAATATCCAGTGCTGGAGGTTGGGTCTGGGGGGAGGTGACTGGATCATAGGGGCCATCTACAAGCACCATCCTCCTAGTGCTGTTCTGATGATAGAGTTCTCACGAGATCTAGTTGTTTAAAAGTGTGCAGCATGTGTTCCCTCTCTCTCTCTTCCTACTCCTCCAGCCATGTAAGTAAGACATGCTTGCTTCCCCTTTGCCTTTCACCATGACTGAAAGTTCCCTGAGGCCTCCCTAGAAGCCATCATGCTTCCTGTGTAGCCCATGGAACCATGAACCAATTAAACCTCTTTTCTTTATAAATTACCCTGTCTCAGGTACTTCTTTATAGTAATGTGAGAAGAAACTAATACAGGTACTCTAAGTGCCACTCTGACCCTGGTAAATTTTAGGTTATACTAGGCCACAACTTGCACACTATGGACAATGAGATCGCTTAGAAGGACATCCCATGTAGCTTTCTGATGTGGAAAGGCTAAAAAAAACGTTCTCAATAGATTTGGTTCCCTTCAAATACCTTTATATTTTTGTAACACTGTGAGGCCTAACTAAATACATGTTTTCACTGTTATGATTTAGTGGTTTCCATTCTAGAGCAAAATGAAAATATTACTGATAATTCACCGTTTATTTCATTGAATACTAAAATACTCATATTAATGCAGTATTTTAATTTTAAAAAGCCAGTAAAAATAAATATTTAATTTATGTAAAATACAAAAGCTTATAAATATATTATTATACATCAAGTAAAAATAAAAGCTATAATTTTAATATCTTATCATTGTGATAGAAATTATCCAAAGTTTCCATTATTAAAAATAAAGTATTCAAAATACAGTCTGGAATCACTTGATTCCATATACCTGGGCTATAAGGTATGGTCTATTGCTCCTAGGCTACAAAACTGTATAGTATGTTATTGTACTGAATATGGTAGGCAATCGGAACACAGTGGTAAGTATTGTGTATCTAAACACATAAAAGGTACAGTAAAATCATCATATAAAAATATAAGAAAGTGTATGCCTGTATTGGGCACTTACTGTGGATGGATCTTACGGTGCTGGAAGTTGCTCTGAGTGAGTCAGTGAGTGAGTGGTGAGTAAATGTGAAGGCCTAGGACATTACTATACACTACTGTAGACTTTATAAACACTTGGGCCATTTATTGAAACAAAATAATTTCCTTAAACATACTTTCCCATTAATGAAGATCATGTTAGACCAGGCAAGATGGCTCACGCCTTTAATCCCAACACTTTAGGAGGCTGAGGGAGGATAACTTGAGACCAGGAGTTTGAGGTTATAGTGAGCTATGATTGTTCCAGTGCACTCCAGTCTGGGTGACAGCTCAAGGCCCTGTTTCTAAGAATAATACACACACACACACAAATAAGAGAATGTTGAAAGAAAGAGAAAGAAAGTAAGAGAGAGAGAGNAGAAAGAAAGAAAGAAAGAAAGAAAGAAAGAAAGAAAGAAAGAAAGAAAGAAAGAAAGAAAGAAAGAAAGAAAGAGAGAGAAAGGGAAGGAAGAAAAGGAAGGAAGGAGGGAGGGAGGGAGGGAAGGAAGGAAGGAAGGAAGGAAGGAAGGAAGGAAGGAAGGAAGGGAGACATAAGTCACATTACAGCCTAAAAGTCAGGTTTCTAGGAATTTTTCAGGGCAGAAAATAAATCTTACAAGTGATTTATAAGTTGTTATGTATCAATACCTTTCAAGGATAGCTTTCAAGTAACCATGACTTCCAGGTGTATAGACTTACCATCTGCTTCAAAGACAAGAAACTTCTCCATGCAAATTTGTACTAAGAGACATCTTTCTGTCAAATAGCCAGGGCTTATACCCAAGAGTGAACTACTTCATTCAGAACATAGGATCACATACATATAGAACTGCTAGCCATACTCCCCGAGGACTCTGGATCTCACAGGGAGATTCAGTGGCATTAATGTATAACAATGAACAGTTGTATGTTTTTGGTGTGCTAGATCCACATGGCTAATTTGGCATTTAGTTTGCATCAGAATTCAGAATTTAAAAGCTGCAGCAGCATCGTTATATTAATCAGGATGGACTAAGCAGAATGTCAGTTAAAATAAACTCCAGGCCAGGCACAGTGGCTCACACCTGTAATCCCAGCACTTTGGGAGGCCAAGGAGGGCAGATCACCTGAGGTTAAGAGTTCGAGACCAGCCAGGGCAACATGTCGAAACACCATCTCTACTAAAAATATAAAAATTAGATGGGTGTGGTGGCACATGCCTGAAATCTCAGCTACTCCGGTGGCTGAGGCAGGAAAATCACTTAAACCCAGGAGGCCGAGGTTGCAGTGCACTCCAACCTGGGCAACAGAGCAAGACTCTGTCTCAATAAATAAATAAATACAAAATTTAAAAAAACCTCCAAATGTCATGGGCTTAACTAAAATTTAATTTTTCTTCACATAAGTCCCCTGAGGCTCATATTCCTCTGTGTGTTGGTCCACTTCCTAGGATGCTTTGGCATTACAGCACCTCCTCATCAGCACATGCTTCCACAATTACCCAGCTGGGGAAGAATAGGCTGGGCAATTAAACATTGGTAATAAATTCATCCTTCTGAAAATGACGTACATCACTTAGGCACACATTTCATGAGCTAAAGCTAGTCTAATTTCAAGGAGACAGGTAAGTAAAATCTTCTTGTTTGCCTGAAAATAGAGAACTCTGTAATACCATCCATAGTGGCATACAGGCATCCAGATTTGTGGCAATTTGTATAGCCTGACCTCACTCTTCTAAGAATTATAGTAAAAAAAAAAGTGGTTAGTTAACCAAACTGCATATGGATATGTGTTAGCCCCTCAAATGAAACTACTTCATTTATATTACTTTAAAGAAATATGTTTTCTACTATTTAATGATCACATCATATACGCTGAATGCAGTAATGTCAAGTTTTTAAATTTTGTTTTGCTTTTTACCCATGAATTTTCTAACTAGGCAAAATGAGATGAAAGAATTTTGGCTGTGATTTCAGGAACTGCCTTTACTCAACGCATAATTATAACTAATCATAACCAGTGAGTGAAATTTTGTCAAGATCATTCCTGATTTTGAATTTTCATTAAAATTGATAAAGTATACTCTTCAAATAATAACATGATTTTTCCTTCTTTTTTTTTCTTTTTGAGGCAGAGTCTCACTCTGTCACCCCGGCTAGAGTGCAGTGGTGTGATCTCAGCACATATAACTTCCACCTCCTGAGTTCAAATGATTCTCCTGCCTCAGCCTCTCAAGTAGCTGGGATCACAGGCATGCACCACCACACCTGGCTAATTTTTATATTTTTAGTAGAGATGGAGTTTCCCCATGTTGGCCAGGCTGGTCTCGAACTCCTGACCTCAAGTGATCCATGTGTCTCCCAATGTGCTGGGATTACAGGTGTAAGCCATCGTGCCCAGCCATGAGTTTTCTTTTTCCTAAATATTTTCTTGTAACTATTTGTTGCCATAACAGTTTGAACCTGAATTTAATTTTCATAGGGTTAAAAATATTTATTTCTGCTGAATTTTTCATTAGAGAATGTGTATTATTAAAAATAATTTGAATGGATTAAATTATATTTTAAAAAGAAACAAAGGTGAGAAAATAAAAAAAATTAAAAAGTGGGGCCAGTTAAGAGAGGGAGAAAGAGGTCAGGCACAGTAGCTCATTCCTATAATCCCAGCATTTTGGGAGACCAAGGCAGGAGGATCTCTTGAGCTCAGGAATTCAAGACCAACCTGGGCAACATAGGAAGATCTTGTCTCTACAAAAAATAAACAAAATTAGCCAGGCACGGAGGTGTATCCCTGTAGTCCGAGCTACTCAGGAGGCTAAGGTGGGAGGATTGCTTGAGCCCAGAAGGTGTGGGCTGCAGTAAGAGAAGATTGCACCACTGTACTCCAGCCCAGGCAACAAAGTGAGATCCTATCTCGAAGGAAGGAGGGAAGGAGGGAAGGAAGGAAGGAAGGGAGGGAGGGTGGGAGGGAATCCAGAACCTACTTGTGGGGAAACAATCCTCTATGGGTCTCTTGCATTTCCGCACATTGTATGAAAAGAGGTACTAGCTTTTTTTCTGGATTGTTTTTTCAAGCATGTTTGTATAGAGAACAATTTTGGAAGAAGAGAGTTTCTCTTTTTAGAGTAGATGGCAGGTTTGCTGCCCAGTATAATTAAGATAATGCTTCCCTCCAAGGCAAAGTTTAGGTAGGTTTGCTTGCAGCTCCTTAATAATTTATTAGGGTTTCCTATGCTCAGGGTCCCTCAGCAGTGATACTAACCCACTGCATGTGCAGCTTTCACTGGGGCTTCCACATATCACATCCATGAGACTTGTAGTGGCATGAATGGTATGAGCATGAAGTTCATGCTGCCTGTTGTCCTGTGAGTAATTAAGTCCTTTTACTCTGACCCAGCAGTCTCCTGTCTTCTACCGGCATCCATAAAACTTTGGCAGCTTACTTGAAAACTTTTGGCAACAAGAATTGAATGCTGACAGACGTGGCTTTTTGGAAGAGAAAGAATAAGGGATCCTAAGGACTGACTTAGAATTTATGAGAAGACTCCCCAGGGAGGTATTTACCCAGTAGTAAAAACCTAGTAGTAGTAGGCAAGGGCAGTTAGGAAGAGTGAGGGTCTCCCACTGCTCTACCTGTTACTGAATGTTTAGAGTCTGCGCAGCAAGAGGTAACTGAAATAAGTCATCTACATGGTGTTTCAGTTGTTGTTCTCTCTCCTCTTGAAGGAAGGAGAAAGGATCAAGGAGCCCCCAAAGCTGAGAGAGGGCTTGGATAATCTGAAAACTTTGAAAATTAGTTTTGGTTATACCACGAACAGCCTCTGGGTCACGCAAAGTGGAAAGAAAATATGCTTTGCTTACTGATATGAAGCCACTCTCTCCCTACACAGCCCCAGATTCCTCCTATCATTCCTTTTACCCTGATCTCTGCTGCTTAAAAGAGGGAGGTGGCATCTGGGTCTTCCAGGGGAAACAAAAGCTACATGTGCAGGTATGCTGGGGAGCTTAAGGGAGCTGGGGAACTTAAGGGAGCTCAAACTTGGATGCTCTGTTGAATATGGACATCCAAGTCTCCCATTCTACCTGATTCTTGGAGGACAGGAAGTGCCTTCATTCAATTTGTAGGATTTGGTCAGGGATTAAAGTAGCAATGTGATGCTAACATGACCTTTTTTTCCAGGATGTTATCCACTCCTTATTTTTCTTTTACTTCTCTAAGTGTTCCTCGGTTTTCTATAATGGTTCCTTCTCTTCAGACTACTTCTTATATTAGACTTTTTTTTTTTTTTAAATTGAGATACAGAGTCTTCTTATAGTGCCCAGGCTGGCCTCAAATGCCTGGGCTCAAGAGATTCTCTTACCTTAGCCACCCAAGTACCTAGGATTACAGGTATGTTCCACCATGTCCAGTGACAGAAATTCTTAAAATAAGGAAAGGCAAGGAGGAGGCAGGAATAGCGGGTAGTCATGGGCCTTTAAAGAAGGGAGAGATTTGAACTGACATGATTATAGGTAGGCCGAGATTTTTATATTTTCAAAATGAGGCATAGGTTGAAAATAAACAAGAGCCACTCACTTAAATGCTGATTGTTCCAGGTTTTCATCCTTGCTGGTGTGTTCCTTCTACATTTTTAGATATATTATTTCATTCACATTCTAGAAGGTATTGCTTATAGTTCCCAAGACTGTATCTCCAATTTTAATTTATCTTTGAGTTCCAGACCAGCTTTCTCAAATGCTAATTTGGCTATCACAAAAGCACTTGAACCTAATACATTTTAAAAAAAGAAGACTGAAATAATTATATTCCTAAATATTCCCACCTTACCCATTAAGGTTAATGGAATCAATGTGCTCAAGTTTCCCAAGTAAAAAATTCATTCTGGAGTCCCTCTTACCACCCACACCTAAATTCTGTCAATTTCACTTCAGAAATGTATCAAAAATATGACCATTCTTCCCTATTTCCTCATCCACTAGTTCAATTCAGGCTCTTATGATTTCTGTCCTAGATTATTGCCACATTGCCCTGTCTGGTCCCTCCCCCATCAGTCTCTCCCAGTAATCCATCTTTTACATTACTACCATCATTATTTTCTTACCAAACAAATATGATTACACTCTCTCCTTTTATTTAACTATTTCCCCTGATTTTTCACTAGCTGCCCTATAAAAGCAAAGCTCTTTTGTATGGGTACAATGCCCTTAGTGACGTAACCCACATTTAGTGTTCTAATTTCATTTCCTTCCACTCCCCACCACAACCCTAAGCTCCAAACCACAATGAACTGTTCATGTATCTTTTCAAAATTCTATGCCTTTGCAAATTTTGTCTTCTTTGCTTCAGATGCCCTTTCTTCCTCTTCTGTATATAAAAAATTCTCATTCTGTCTTCAAGACTATCCCAAGTTCATCTTCTCAGTTAAGCCATCCCTAATTTTCCTAGAGTCTCCGATAGCACTTATTTCTGTGTATTCAATTTGTTTATTCATGTGTTTGCCTTTTCCATTAAACTAAGTTCCTTAAAAATAGGGATCGGCCCAGCGGGGTGGCTCATCTCTATAATCCCAGCACTTTGGGAGGCTGAGGTGGGGATCAGGAGGTCAGGTCAGTGGCCTCATCAGTATGGTGAAACCCCATCTCTACTAAAAATACAAAAATTAGCCGGGTCTGGTGATGTGCGCCTGTGGTCCCAGCGACTCAGGAGGCTGAGAAAGCAGAATTGCTTGAATCCAGGAGAGGTTGCAGTGAGCTGAGATCACGCCACTGCACTCCTGCCTGGGCGACACAGCTAGGCTCCGTCTTAAAAAAAAAAAAAAAGTAGGGATCATAGGTTTTTTATTTTTAGTGCTTAACAGAATGTCTTGAATATAGTTGAATAAATGCTTACTGGCTGAAGAATTTAATGTTTTATATCAAGTCAAGAATCATTGACTGCTTTAGCCTGAAATAAATTTTTGAGCAGCTGAATGCTGGTATTTTGCATGCTTTGCATATTGTATATTATATACATTTTATTATTTGAATCTTTCTTTGACTACCTTCATTTTTGTTATTTAAATAAATATAATGAACTATAGTATAGGAAAGAAAACAACTATAAATTTGCTTCTTATTAAAAGTGTAAGTTGGGTAAATGAGAATATTGAAACATTTAGCTAAATTAAGGATGAGAAGCAGCTATGATTTGTTCTTGCATCCCTCAGAGTCAGGAAAATAAAGAATGTGACCATTTGACTAGACATAAACATATTACCATCCACATCACTCCTTATAATGTCAGGAAGCTCATTCATTAAGTGGTTAATTTGAAGTTCCTCAGGAAAGATTTTTTAGGTATTAAGATTATATTCTATTTGGAGTATGAACTTCAATGGTTTGAACCATAACATTTTACAGTCCATTGCATTTTATCCGGTCATTTTATCAAACTGATCAAACACCTCCTGTGCCATTTCAGAAATATGTGGGAAATGACAGGCAATAAACAATTCCTGAAGAAGGCTGGGATGGATTCATACTAGCAATGTAACATATGTTTTTAATTTAATGAAGCCTGTTCTGTATCCATAGATTAATGAAATTTGAGAAAATATGAGTTATCTATATTAGATACCATAGTAAATTACAAGTTCCCTGAGGACAAAGAACTCTCTCCTCCTTCCCAGGTAAAACATTCTGAATACATCTTTGTTGAATTTTATTAAATGAAATGCTTTATTTTTTTTTTTTACAAAATTCTAGATGATATCTTAATAAACTTTACTCATTTATTGTCTGACATAATAAAACACATGTGCACCTAAAAGAATTTTTTAAAATTATTCTTATGTAATATTTAGCACAAATAGAGAAATGTTTTTAGACTATCTTGAGGCAAAGGAACCTGCAAACTAATTCCTGATTCACTCACTGGGGTTGAAAACAGTTTATTTCTGTCAACTAAAAGAAATAAGACATAAAACAAACACCAGAGAAAAGAGAAATATTTTTGTTTCACACAATACAGAGTTGTGATTGCAAAAAGAATACAATGCTGAGCCAAACAAAAATATGTTTATTTATTCATGAAACCCTTTTCGAGTCTTAGATGAAAAAGGATAACTAAACCAAATAAGTTGGAAAATTTCTCCTAGAATTTTAAAATCTTAAAAATTTTAAACTGAATAATGTGAAAACTGATAACCATTTTTATAGCACTGGCAAGAAAACACATTATAAGATGTCCTTACAATTCCATGCTCAGTTTGTATTCTGTTGTAACTTCCCCAAGTTTTATTTTTCTGAGTGGGCTGGGCAATGAAACCCATAAGATTTGCCTTCTGGGACAGAGCCGTTTTAAATATGATGCTCTTCCTACTCTTCAGACAAGAAAGCAGTGAATCATTCATCTTCTAACCAAAATTAAGCTGGTAAATTCCATGGCTATCAATCTCGACATTTAATGTTTACATTCAAAATTTGGGATAAAAGAAAAATGAGTTTTTTTTTAAAAGAAATATGAAGTGGATCATTAATGAAATTCTAACTGCAGTGAAACTAAATCTTTTGTTAAATGGCAATGGTAAATATTGTAAAGATATGTTACTTCCTGTTTTCCAGTCTGTCTTTTTCTTGACCACAACTAGTATAAGATATAATAAAATAACAACCTCCCAAGTTATGTTATTATAGAGTACTTTTACAGCCCAACCCAAGGCAAAACAAACATCAGTAATGAATTGTTCCCATGAACTGGCATAAGGAAAGACTGTGGACTGTCACAAAAAACTAGTACATTTTTAAAAATCTAAGAACAGTAGAACTTTGAGGCATGACAGTTTCATTGCTAATTTATGTCATCCAAGATTTTGTCCAACTAAGCAATAAATTAGGAAATAATATCTCAAGAATCTTACTAGCTCTAGTTGTAATCATTTACAAATTACTGATAAATTTAGTAATATTTTGAATGGTAAATTGCTTATTCCCTCAGCAGTCGATGTATTTAATGAAACCAAAATACTGTGTCGTTTCAGCCAAAAGTAGGCAACTAATATTTTTTCTTAATATAGAGTGTAGAGGTGACTGACTCATCATAATATTTTCTGTTTTCACATTAGTCAGTTAGCACTCAAGAAATTTAATATGCCATTGGGAGTGCAACAGGAGTCATATTTCTGAAAATGAAATTTCTGTTTTCATATACACTCCTTCCGTTGGCTCCTAAGTTCAGGTAGTTTAGAGAAACATACTTTCCCACATTTAGTGCCCTGACTCAGGTAGAAGTTAATAATAACTATATTCTAAACTGAATCCTTGGTATCTTGATGCTAAAGGGTTGCAACAAATTAAATGGTTTATTCTTTTGTGTTCCCCCAAGAAGCAATTCTAGTCTCAGTCATTCTTTGAAACAAACACCTGATTAGTTTACTAATACATGAGGTGAAACAAAAAGTAAATTAAAAATATATATTTTCAATTTTAACTGGCCATAATTTTAATTTTCAAATTAGTGGTTTCTTCTTCTATTAGCCTAGGCTGAAAAATTAAATATGGGATACCTAAATAAAACACGTTTATGAACAAATTCATAAATTTAAGTCACATAAATTCAAGAAAGTATATTCTTATTAGATGTTTGAGAATTGTTCCATCAATAGACAAGTTTTATATTCCATCAAATTCAGTGCTAAAGACAAGGCTTTGTACTTACTATGCTGTCTTTCATCTTTGGCCTTCGAAACCCTTTATGGGACTTAATTAATTCTCACCACACCCCTCTGAGGCAAGATGGTATTATTATCCCCTCTTTATAGTTGAGGAAATGGAGACAAAAAGAGATTAGTATGAGATTTGCCCAATGACGTAGAACAAATCAGAGACACATTTAGTGTGAGCTTCAAAACTGCTCACAGATAAACATGTTGGCGTCTTCATTTCTCTCTCCTATCAGTATTAATGTTTCAACATTCTCAACAGAAAATGTTTCTTGTTTAGCAACATTGCTAAGTTGAATTCCTTTTACACTCTGAAAAGTTTATATTGCCTCTTTGAGAATTTATTTTATTTCTTCTTTGCTACAAAATGAATTTTTGACATAATTTTGACATGTTGCAACTACATGTACAGGTTGGTACCCGGAAGAAATTAAAGTATACATTACTTGCAATTAGATATAAAACTTACATGAGGAAAAAAAAAAAACTTTCAGGAAATGTGTAACCTGCTGTGTATCAGATCATTTATGGGGACATTTTAGGGTCCACGGAGTCCATTCACCTAGAAATCTTGATGGTAATATTATTACAATACCACCTCATGAAGTGACTCATGCTGGCTTGTTCAGGCTTGTGTTCTTTGTGAACTGAAGACCTGTTATAAACCCAATTACAACTAGTTTCTCTGCTATTGCATTATGCCTCACGTTGATGGTTAAAGTAAACCTGCAGATATTTTTTCTATTGGAGTTCAAAGGCAAATGTCTGCTACTGAAGCAAAATGAAAAATAAGATACTTTGTTTTTCCTTTTTTTGTTGAGATATCCCAGAAATTCATATTTAGGCTTGACCAAATCCAATGGTTTTGCTGTTCTATCCCCTACATGACTAGCAACTCTTTTTGAAGGACATAAGCTTATCTTTACAAAAAAAAAAAAAAATCTAAAATTTCTGTAATTTTTAAAACTATGTTTAATTTGCCTTATCTAGGTGAAAATGCTAGTAAGAGAGGTCTCCGTTTTAAGATTTATTCCAAGCTTGGATTCCTTATGCTGTTTGGTTTTCTTATGATACCTTACTCTATTAAATTGTACACAATCATAATACCAGCAAATAGTCTCTCTCTTTCTTCACAACGAGCTTTCTTGTTTCCCCTGCCCTCTTTGGATAATTTGTATAAAATGCAATGCAAAGATTACCTCTCAGGAAAGGGTGAAAAAAGGAAAGGCAAAAGTATACCTTTAGTTTTCAAACTATACTACTCAAATATTTTGTTTCGGTCTTAATAGCCACTCCCTGGCCAGGCCTAGTGGCTCACGCCTGTAATCCCAGTACTTTGGGAAGCCAAGGTGGGTAGATCATGAGGTCAAGAGATTGAGACCATCCTGGCCAACATGGTGAAACCCCATCTCTACTAAAAATACAAAAATTAGCTGGGTATGGTGGCATGTGCCTGTCATACCAGCTACTCGGGAGGCTGAGGTAGGAGAATCACTTGAACCCAGGAGGTGGAGGTTGCAGTGAGCCAAGACTGCACCACTGCACTGCAGCCAGGTGACAGAGCAAGACTCCATCTCAAAACAAACAAACAAATAGCCACTCACCTTCCTTATAAAACCAGCCAAATTTTTTCAATTTATGATATTACTAATCATTGAATGTCATGTTGTATTATAAAGAAAAAAATAAAAATAGGATATTGCTAATCATATAATTTCAGCAGTAACCATTTTGTTTCAAAATTCTACTAAATTAAATCATGATGAACTTAAAGTTGTTAAATTTTATACACATTACTTTATATGTAAACATACAAACACAGTTTAACAAAAATGACAAGACTTATTTTTTGAGATGGAGTTTCACTATTGTTGCCCAGGCTGGAGTGCAATGGCGAGATCTTGGCTCACTGCAACCTCCGCCTCCTGGGTTCAAGCAATTCTCCCGCCTCAGCCCGCTAAAGACTTTTACTACAGAAAAAGAATTTACCCCAAGGTTCAGAGTCACAGTGAGATCTGTTGTTAGCAAACCTCAATTGGTGGATATTTTAAATATTTTCCAAAGTCCACCAATGTGAGCCCCTATAGCTTGGATGTTACAAAATAATCTTTTCCTTTTAAAATGGAAATACGCTGTATTTGCCTTAAAAGACAGTTTTCAAATAAGAGATCCTTCTTCTTTCAATATTTATTGCAACATATAATGGAATTCTTCTTTAAAGATTTGTGTATAATTAGTTACACTCCTTTGTCATATGCTCCCAAATATTTATTTTAGGGAGTTGATAAACCTGCTGGTTCTATCAGGAAGCTTAAAATTAGGTCAATTTCGCCACTGAGGCTAAGCACCATTCATCACCCTTATCTCTCTAACAGCTAATCTAGGTAGTTAAGTAGTAATACATGGACAATTCCCCTTTTTAAGTGATGCACCAAGCTATAAACTTGGCATTGCAAAACAGAGGAAAAAAACTGTGCAATAATCCTTAGTGACTTCAGAATACAGAATCTTGGGAAATTATTCTCAGTTCAAAATAAAGAGACTTAAAATCATTTTCATACAGTTAGTGGATTCTTTCTTATGCAGTCCTAGGACATGCTGGAATATAGTTAATGAGCTGTGCCAGGAATTAAGCCTGTTTGCCGCTACAGATTCCATATCAGAAATAGAGCAAAGCATAGGAAATCCTACCCACATGTAGTACAATCCCTTCTCAATCTCCTAGGTCAATAGTCCCCAACCTTTTTGGCACCAGGGACCAGTTTCATGGAAAACAATTTGTCCATGGATGTGGGAGTGAGGGAGATGAAACTATTCCATGTCAGACCATCAGGCATTAGATTCTCATAAAGAGTGTGCACCACAGATTCCCCGTATGCACGGTTCACAATAGTGTTCATGCTCCTATGAGAATCTAATGTCACTGCTGATCTGACAGGAGGTGGAGTTTAGGTGGTAATGTACACTTGCTTACAGCTCACCTCCTGCTGTGCAGCCCAGTTCCTAACAGGCCATGGATGGATAATGGTCCATGGCCTGGGGTTGGGGACTCCTGTCCTGGATGACTCTGTCAGTTGCTGTGTATTATGAGTTCTTATGCTAAAATGTAAGGTAATGTAATGCTTATTAGAAGTAGTGGTAGTGTTTCAAAAAATTATTCTATCATGTGTTAATAGTCCAGACTCTCATGTGTTTTCAACATATTTGAACCTAGTTTCCAAAGCTCTTTCATTTTTTACTGAGAACAATTCTCTAAAACCTTTTTCCTCTTATCCACAATCAACTTTTCATTCTTGATTCCCTTGTTGATTTACAGTGAATGAAGAACTACTTTGGTATTATTGAAATCTGTTTCTTAGGAAAAATTAGCTGTGCTGGCTCTCTCTCTCTTTTATATATATATATGAGGGAGAAATGGGAAAAGAAGGTGATTGATTAATAGTCTAATAGTCAAGACATAATTACTTAAAAGCAGATAGTATGTAAGTAGATGAAACAGGTAATTGAGGATATTTACTCATTATAAAACACTTTTCTGTGTCAAGCAATGTACGATGTATTGAGGAGACAAGAAGCAGACATAGTCCTTGCTCCTAGAAAACCAACAATCTAGTTGGAAGAAATATAAACTGTTTATTCTTTTGCAAATCTGTCATTCATTTTTCTCTATTCTAATTTTTATCATCTTAATTTGGACATTTACCACTTCCTTCTTGGATCACTACTGTTCTCCCCTGAAAGGCCTTCCCATCTCGGGTAAATATCCCCACTCCACCCTTACTAATTTGACTCTTCCTTCTAACTTCTACTTTGATTGCATAACTATCTAGTTCAAAAAGTTCAAGAGTTGGGCCAGGCACAGTGGCTCATGCCTGTAACTCCAGCGGTTTGGGAGGCCAAGGCAGGAGGATCCCTTGGGCACTTGGAGTTCAAGACCAGCCTGGGCAACACAGGGAAACCCCGTCTCTACAAAAAAAATTTAAAAATTAGCCTGGCATGGTGATGTGCCCCTGTGGTTCCAACTATTTGGGAAGCTGAGCTGAAAAGATTGTTTGAGCCCACGGGGTGGAGGCTACAGTGAGCTGTGATCATGCCACTGCACTCCAGCCTGGGTGACAAAGCAAGAGCCTATCAAAAAAAATAAAATAAAATAGTTCAAGGGTTAATACTTTTGGAATAAAGTTTCAATTATTATTCTAGCCTCAGCATCAGTGCTTCTAACATCAGATGTCAATCTACTCATCAACTTTACCTGCTGCTGAGTTCACTGTGGCTCACACCTGCAATCCCAGCACTTTGGGAGGCAAAGGCAGGAAGACCTTTTGAACCCAATAGTTTGAGATCAGCCTGGGCAACATAAGGAGACATTGTCTCTATAGAAAAATAAATAAATTTAGCCAGGAACCGTAGCCCATGCTTGTAGTCCCAGCAACTTGGGAGGCTGAGGTGGGAGGATTGCCTGGGAAGTCAAGGCTGCAGTGATCTGTGATCTAGCCACTATAATCCAGCCTGGGTAACAGGACAAGACCCTGTTTCAAAAAAATAAAAATTAAAAAATAAACAACTTTACCTGCTGAACTATCCCCTCACACACTACAAGTTAAACTATGTTGCAAATCATTGCCTAATATACACTACACACTTTCCCATATTTCTATACTGGATTACACTGTTGCCTGTGTTTAGAATGTTCTCTGTTGAAATCCTACTAATCTAAGGTAACATTCATATGCCACTTCTTCCATAAAACCTAACAAGAATTCCTCCAGCTGAAACTGCTGTCATCTAAACGCCTTAAACTCCTTCTTTGTATAACTCTTATACCAGTCAAATACTACCTTGTATTGTTTTGTTTATTTCTTTCCTCTTTACAAGCACATAAAAACTCCTACATAACCCTTGGTATGTGTCTTATATATATCGAGCACTTAGTAAATATTTGTGTGGCATTGAATGATTACAATGAGAGGAACAAGCAAGCATGCATGAGAAGAGAGCAAACATGTAGGTGGAGATAAAAGTCATGGAAACCTGAAAGAAGTGGGACTTAAATTTGCTATGGTAGAAAGGAATTTTATTCATAATAGTATCTTGATTTATCGTTTACTTACAGGAAACTTTTGATTGCCAACATAACTATTCATTTACAAAATATGAGGGAGGTTAAAAAAATGGTGTTGAGGTTAGCAGATGAAATCATTGTGAAAATTCCAAGAGAGAAAAGAAATCAGAATATTTGAAACAGAATTTGTTCAAAGTAGCAGCATTATTTTTATTTATACCCAGATAATTAAATTACCAGACTTATGGGCTGAAGTATCTATTCACTGTTTGTCTTTTATGTTTGTGATATCTAGGCCCATCTAGGATTACGGTAATTTTCTGATTACTTAATACAGTAGTCCTCCCCACTTATCCTTGGGAGGTACTTTCCAAGACCCCCCAGTAGATTCCTGAAACCACGGATAGTACTGAATCTTATATATAGTATGTTTTATTTCTGATCTGATAATCAAGAGACTTACTAAGTAACTAATGGGTGGGTAGTGTATACACTGTGGATACATTGGACAAAGTGACATTCATATCCCAGGCCAGATGGAGCTGGACAGTGTGCAATTTCATCATGCTACTAAGAATGTACAATTTAAAATGACATTTTTTTTTTTTGAGATGGAGTCTCACCTAGGATGGAGTACAGTGGCATGATCTCAGCTCACTGCAACCTTCACCTCCTGGGTTCAAGCGCTTCTCCTGCTTCAGCCTCCCAAGTAGCTGGGATTACAGGTGCACGCCACTATGCCTGGCTAATTTTTGTAGTATTAGCAGAAACAGGTTTTGCCATTGTGTCCAGGCTGGTCTCAAACTCCTGACCTCTGGTGATCCATCCCCCTCAGCCTCCCAGAATTTTGGGATTACAGGTGTAAGCTACCTTGCCCGGCCCAAAACTTAAGAATTGCTTATTTCTGGAATTTTCCACTTGCTATTTTAGGACCACAGTTGAACATGGGTAATTAACACCATGGAAAGCAAAACTGTTGATAAGAGGGACTACTGTACATCTAAACTACTTTTTTGCATAGCTTTGCCTAGGTTTGTATAGCTTTTGAGATGAAGAGCTTCCTGGCCATTGAAAGGTGTTGGATGTATGGTGTTTTGCAAAAGAAATGCAAGAAAAGAAGAGGAAAGGGATCAAAACCGTTAGTAATATAGAAGTTGCCTCTCCCAAAGCAGCCTGTTTCAGAGCTTCTTGCTTGCTTCCTCATTGACATCTTTCCCCCTCCCCTCTCTTACAATACAGTATACACTTAAAAAGCCATGCAATTGGACCAAAGAAAGAAGAAAGGAGCAGTTATGTAAAATGTTTATTTGCCTATGAATGAAGAAATGCGGAGATACCACAAAATGAATCCAATTCTTGCACTCTCTACCCTGCAATGGAGAGAAATCTGTGTGATCCCATGCAGGTATGGAGCCATGGGGAGATACCCCTTACTCCTCTTCTACTGCCTTTTTAAGGAAGTGAAACTGGCAAATAGTCTTTAGGCTGGATTTAGACCCCAAAGCTCTGAAAAGTATAAATTTTCAGTATGGCAAGATAGTCTTGGGGAGGAATTCTTCAAGTGTACAATCTCAAACAACTCTGGAGAGTAACACAATAGAGTATTTGCTTAGGCTCGTGGAATGATCTGCATTTATTCAAGCCTGAGAAGGTGGGGGAAGTTCAAGAGCCTCCCACACTGGAAACTGTGCTTAATGATTTGGCATCTCAAAAACTTATCCAGACTAGCAGGAGGAAGTCTAACCCTACAAACGGGCTTCTGTGAAACTTCTTACATACACCACTCCTGTTGAAAGTGCAGCTGGGTGCATATGTGGCAGCCAGATGGTTCCCATGTTCACTAAGGAATTGTGCTAGGGAGAGGGAAGATGAGTCTGCTTCCTACTGTACACTAACAACACATTAAGCAAATCAAACTTATCTATATATGAATTCACTTTTTAAAATAGCTCAGAACAATATATTTTTATTGGCGAAATACTGAGTTTACTTTCACACTATACATACCCTCATTTCCTACTTTGCCCAAAAGAATAAATCCATGTAAAAATGAACTAAAAGTGGGCCGGGCTCGGTGGCTCACGCCTGTAATCCCAGCACTTTGGGAGGCCGAGGCGGGTGGATCACGAGGTCAAGAGATCGAGACCATCCTGGTCAACATGGTGAAACCCCATCTCTACTAAAAATACAAAAAATTAGCTGGGCATGGTGGCGCGTGCCTGTAATCCCAGCTACTCAGGAGGCTGAGGCAGGAGAATTGCCTGAACCCAGGAGGCGGAGGTTGCGGTGAGCCGAGATCGCGCCATCGCACTCCAGCCTGGGTAAGGAGAGCGAAACTCCGTCTCAAAAAAAAAAAAAAAAAATGAACTAAAAGTTTCCAATTCCAGCATTATATTACTTTGTAATTAAGAGTAGACAGGAACAAATCTTAAATTTATAGAACATTAATAAAATTTCTTCTTATACTGTGGTAGACTATAAAGATACTCTCAAACACACAATTTTTCTCTAAAAGCTAGCATTTCCATTCATCCAAAATATAATAATTGATCTGGAAAAAGGACAAATATTTGAGTCACAGAAAGATCTTCAAGGTCCCTCTAAATTATCAATGATGAAATTGCATTTAGCTTTTTGATAACGCTAAGGGAAACAGAGCACAATAAAAAAAAGTATGCAGATGTAGCAGTTGCAGTATACATTTATGTAGCAAAAATAATTAACAGTATTCAATGCTTCAGCCTAGGAATAGGTTAGATTTAGCTTGCCTACAATATTTTGTGCTTATCTCAACTCCATCTTCCTTTTTAAATTCCTTTGACAGCTCATTATTTTTTGTAGTAAACTATCAAACTCCTATACTTGGCCTTTCTCATCACCTTCCTTCCCAACACTGAAAATGTATCTTCAACTACTTCCTTAAATAAAACTCCTGCTCATGATAAACTGGCCTATTCATTGTTTTCTGAACATATATTCACATTCTTTCTGCCTTCATGGTTTTGTTCAAGCCCTTCCCCCAAGTGTCCTATAACTTCTCCATTGCCTAGATGGTATCTTTTCTTGAAGTAGTAATTTAACTTCTGTCTCTTCCAGGAAGTCTTTTCCAACCATCTCCCTACCAAAAGATTTGCACATATTAACACCTTGTGGAACATTCTCTTCCCTACCCTCTTTTGGCAAGTATTGTCGGTACTATCATTTGGTATTGACTTTGTTCCTCCATCCATTCACTGGTATACCCCTCTGTCTCACTAGAGAGAGCTGTTTTCCTTTCTTTTTCTTTTGCCAATTAAACCCCTGCTCCTAAACTCCTCGTATGTGTCTGTATCCTAAATTTTCTTGGCATGAGACAACAAACCCTGATTATCCACCCCAGACAATGAAGCCACTTCACCAGCCCATGCTGGTTTACTTATACCTCTGAATTTTCTAATAATTCATAATTCTTAAAGTGAACAAGAGACACACATAATTGAGAATGTGTAGTGTAATCCTTGGAAAACCCACTATAGCTGAGAATCAGAATTCTTTTATTCTAATTTTGGCTCTATCACGTGTCACTTTGGGTAAATGCTATTCACTTACATTATCATATCAGTAAAATGGGAATAATAACATCAGTCCTTTCCTTGTTACATATTAGGTAACAGACATGAAACAACAGATATGAAAATTTTTAAAAGAAAAGTAGTGCATAATGTCAAAGTAGTACTTAATCCACACTAATTGGGTAATGGTAAGACTGAAAGCCCAGACTTCACTACTATGTAATATATCTATGTAACAAAAACTGCACTTGTACACCCCTTAAATTTATATAAATAAATAAATATTTATTAAAATCTTGAATTTCATTTGATACTCAGTAGATCTACTGACATATGGAGAAATTTTAAGAAGAAATGTTTTATAGAATGAAATCAGATAAGTAATAAAAGTTTATGTCAAAGTAATTTATTTTTTCTTAGGGAAGGCTAGGTGCTCAAGAAGACAGCATAAAGGAAAAAATACTCAACATCTCCTAAAATACATGTAAAGTATTATTATCATAACAGAAAGTAAATCTTTGCAATAAAAATGGGAAGACAGGAAGTTCTAGCTGGAACAATCAGGCAAGAGAGAAATAAAAGGCATCTAAATTGAAAAAGAGACAGTCAAATATCTCTGTTCACTGGTGATATAATCTTATACCTAGAGGACCCTGAAGACTCCTCCAAAAGACTCCTGAGTTTGAAAAATGACTTCAGTAAAGATACAGAATATAAAATCAACATATAAAAATCAGTAGCATTTCCATATACCAATAATGATCAAGCTGAGAACCAAGTCAGCACTTAATTCCATTTACAATAGCTACAAATAAACCAAATACCTAGGAACACATTTAACCAATGTGGTAAAAGAGCTCTACAAAAAAAAAAAAACTACAAAACACTGCAGAAAAAATCATAGACAACACCAACAAATGGAAAAATAATACATGCTGATGGATTGGAGGAATCAATATCATTAATTGCTCAAAGCAATCTACAGATTCAGCACAATTACTTTTAAACTATCAATGTCATTCTTCATAGAATTAGAAAAAAAAAATGCTAAAATTCATATGGAACCAAAAAAAACCAAATCAACTAGCCAAAGCAATCCTAAGCAAAAACAATAAAACTGGAGGTATCACATCACCTGATTTCAAATTATACTATAATATAAAGATATAATAACCAAAATAGTGTGGTACTAGTATTAAAATAGACACACAGATCAATGGGACAGAATAGAGAACCCAGAAATAAAGTCACACATCTACAACCAACAGGTCTTCAACAAAGTTGACAAAAATATACACTGGGGAAAGAATACTCTATTTAATAAATGGTACTGGAATAAATGAAGAGTAATATATGGAAGAATGTAATTGGACTGCTCTCTCTCACCATATGCAAAAATTAACTCAAGATGGATTAAAGACTTCAATGTAACACCTGAAACTATAAAAATCCAAAAAAAAAAAAAAACAACTAGGAACAGTTCCTCTGGACATTGGACTAGGCAAAAATGTATGACTAAGTCTTCAAAAGAAAATGCAACAACAACAAAATAGACAAATGGGACTTCATTAAACTGGAAAGCTTCTGCACAACAAAACAATCAACAGATTAAACAGACAACCTGAAGAATCAGAGATATTATTCACAAGCAATGCATTTGACAAAGGGCTAATATCCAGAATCTACAAAGAATACAAACAACTCAACAAGAAAAAAATAAATAACTCCACTAAAAAGTAGGCAAAGGACATGAACAGACACTTATCAAAAGAGGACATACGAATGGCCCATAAGTATATGAAAATATGTTCAACATCAACAATCATCAAACAAATGCAAATTAAAACTACAATGAGGTATTACCTTATACCAGTCAGAATGACTATTATTAAAAAGTCAAAAAAACAACAGGTGTTGACGAGGATTCAGTGAAAAGGGAACTCTTATACACTGTTGGTGGGAATGTAAATTAGGTTAGCTCCTATGAAAAATAGTACTGAAATTTCTCAAAGAACTAAAAACAGAACCACCATTTGATCCAGCAATTTCAGAATTGAGTATTTACCCAAAGAAAATTAAATCATATTAAAAAAAAAAAAAAAAGCTGCACTTGTATGCTTATCGCAGCACTATTCACAATAGCAAAGTCATGGAATCAACTTATCTACGTGTTGGATAAAAAAAGAAAAAAGTGGTATTATATATACCATGAACTATGCTCAGCTCTAAAAAGGAATAAAACCATATATCTTCCAGCAACATAGATGGAACTGAAAACTATTATCCTTGGTGAAATGACTCAGAAACAGAAAATTTAAAACTACATGTTCTTACTTATAAGTGAGAGCTAAACAGAGGGTACACATGGACATTCAGAATGGAGTAATAGACACAAGGGATTCCAAATGGTAGGTGGGTGGGAGAGGGTTGAGGAATAAAATACCACCTCTTTGGTACAATGCATACTATTTAGATGATGGGTACACTAAAAACCAAGACTTCATCACTACACAATATAACCATGTAACACAGCTGCACTTGTACCCCTAAATCCACAAAAATATTTAATTTCGGAGAGAGAGAGAGAGAACTGTTTATTTCAGCTGAGAAAAAAAAAAAAGTCAAAGTAGTATTTATCAGGATAAAAAGTCTGAGACAATTAAGACTAAAATCTCTTCATGGCTTAAACAAACAAACAAACAAACAACTTGTTTAAAGTTACTGAGCATGTATAATGTGCCAGGTAGTGTGTTGCCTAGGAATTCAAAGATAAATAAGATCCAAAAGAAATCTCAAATCTCAAAATATAGTAGAGCAAATAGTTAAATAGATCCATGCTCAGCAAACTACATGGCATGTTTTCATAAGACTTGTGACCTAAGAATGGTTTTTACAAGTAAATACGTACAGGTAAATTTATTTTTATAGATAAATATATACAAGTAAATATTACCAATAAATTTGATAACAGGGAACACTAACTTTGCACACCAATTAAGAAAAATGTTATTCCCCACCAAAATAATTCCATTCTTCTGATTAGTATACTGGTATTATACAAATAATACTCAATTTTTATTATATTTTTAATTTTGCTAAAAAAAATGGTGGAAATTTGTTTTCTCTTTCATTATATAAGTAGCTACAGAATATCCTTGATTTTGCCTATTGGCCTACAACTTCTAAAATATTTACTTACAGAGAGAGATCCAAGATGACCGATTAACAGCAGCACAGGATTGCAGCTCCCAGTGAAGGCGCAGGGAGTGAGTGGATGCCAGACTTCCAGATGAGTTTTTGATGCCCACGGACCAGGAGATTCCCAGCAGAGGAGCTGGGACCAGGGAAGGTCAAGCTCTGTGGGGGGGGGGG
>NW_016107492.1:2900214-2902624 GCF_001604975.1 Cebus imitator | reverse complement strand
ATCACCACCAGGCCTGCTTTACAAGAGCTTCTGAAAGAAGCACTACACATAGAAAGGAACAACCAGTATCAGCCATTCCAAAAATATACCAAAAGGTAAAAAGCATCAACATAATGAAGAATCTACATCAACTAATGGGCAAAACAGCCACCTAGCATTAAATGGCAGTATTAAACTCACACATATCAATATTAATCCTAAATTTAAACTGACTAAATGCCCCAATCAAAAGACACAGACAGACAAATTGGATAAAAAACCAAAACCCATTGGTATGCTGCATCCAGACCCATCTCACAGGCAAGGATACACAAAGACTCAAAGGGATGGAGGAAGATTTCCCAACCAAATAGAGAGAAAATATAATAATAATAATAATAAGCAGGAGTTGCAATTCTAGCCTCTGATAAAATAGACTTTAAAGCGACACAGATCAAAAGAGGCAAAGAAGGACATTACATAATGGTAAAAGGATCAATGCAAAAAGAAGAGCTAATGATCCTAAATATATACTCGCCCAAAACGGGAGCACCCAGATACATAAGGCAAGTCCTTAATGACTTATAAAGAGACTTAGACTCCCACACAATAATAGTGGGAGACTTTAATATCACATTGTCAATATTAGACAGATCAACGAGACAGAAAATTAACAAGAATATCCAGGACTTGAACTCAGACCTGGAACAAGTAAACTTAATAAACGTTTACAGAACTCTCCACCCCAAATCTACAAAACATATATTCTTCTCAGTACCACATCACACCTACTCTAAAAGTGACTACATAAGTGGAAGTAAATCACTCCTCAGTAACTGCATAGCATTTCACAGGTTTAAATGAAATATTGGTTGGCTGCTTGTTTGTTATTTTCCTCCCTTATTCCTTCCTATCTCCATTGTTAAGCACAATTATTGGCATAAAAGAGGTTTTTAGTACCCATTTTTAGACTGCATTCTAGCCTGGGCAATAGAGCAAGACTCCCGTTATGTCTCCCTTTTTCTTTTCTTCTTTCTTTCTCTCTTTCATTCTTTTTTTCTTTCTCTTTTTCTTTTTTTCTCTTTCTTTTTTTCCCTTAAAAAAAATAAAATAAAAAATAAAAAAATAAAAATAAAAAATAAATAAAATACTTACTGTAAACTTCACAGAAAAAGCTTGCTGATCCCTGAAATATTTACAGATAATTATATTTGGTAAGTACCTATATAAAAATATAGGATATAACTGTATTTATTTACCAACTATAATTGTATTTACCAAACACTATTTGGTATTGTATTAAATATAATTGTATTTACTAAATACAAATACAATTATAGTTGGTAAATAGGTATAGTTATATACCTATATTTTTATATAGGTATATACAAAATATACCTATAACCTGAGAACTCAAGTTATTATGAAAATTATATGTTATTATGAAAATAATAACTTGAGGTAAAGAACACCTAAATTAGCTTAGTAGAAGGGTTTCAGAAAAGACTTCCTAGAGTAGGTGGTATTTAGTCTGAAAAACTAAATAGGAGTTCATGAAACAAGAAGGATGGGCAGAGCAGTCACCAGGAGGTTGATGGAGGGACTTTAGTCACCCATGGCAGTTTGAGTCTTGAGATAAGCAGACGCCAGTATGGAATTGGATCTGATTAGTTTCACTTGTTAATGACTCCCAACTTTATATCTCTACCACAGACTCAGTTCCAATTATAACCAGCTGCCTGACAGTGTTTTGAAGCAGCTAAGGGAGGTGGGGTGCGCAGAATTCCCTGCTGAGAAGATGCCATAATCTCTACTCTTCCTATAGACATGGATCCTTCTTTCAGGTTCTGTCATCTCTGTGGGCCTGCCCTATTTATTTTTTAAAGTTGTATTGTTTTATATAAAATATACTTAATAAAATACTTAGGGTTTTTTAAAGTGATAGGAATCCGTAGAAAATAAAATTAATTTAAAAAATTTTTTAAATTAATTTTAAAAATCTTTGCAATGACATTAAAAATTTAAACATATATGTTTATATATATATATTAATATATACTTATATGTTAATATATATTATTAATATATACTTACATATATTAATAATATATATTAAACATATATATATTTACTGGAGATATATATCTCTTCAGGAAAAAATAGTGAATAGAACACCTATATGAGCTTATTAATTCTCCTTCCCAAAACGCTACAAAAATGATGGCAGGAAATAAATTTTTAAAAATTTAGAACATTAAAGAAAAGGAGAACTAGAGATAACAGTGAGAACCATTAAAAATAGGTTAAAAACCAGAAAGCATATGATCAAGTAATAACTGACTTCTTAGCTGAACAGAAGAAGTTAATAGTTAAGTACCTGTAGCTGGGAAAGTCAAGAAACAAACTAATTCATTCTTTTTTTTTTTTTTTT
>NW_016107492.1:2879452-2899664 GCF_001604975.1 Cebus imitator | reverse complement strand
GGATGGTCTCGATCTCTTGACCTCGTGATCCACCCGCCTCGGCCTCCCAAAGTGCTGGGATTACAGGCTTGAGCCACCGCGCCCGGCCCTCTTTGAAGATTTTTAACCAGAGGACTCTGAACTTGAGATAACTAAACACAGTTAGATAGAGCACCATAACAAAAACAAGTTTTTTGTTTTTTGTTTTTTTTTTTTGAAACATTCTGGAGTGCAGTGGCTGATCTCGGCTCACTGACACCTCCGCCCCCCAGGTTCAAGCAATTCTCCCTGTCTCAGCCTCCTGAGTAGCTGGGATTACACCCACACCCTGCTCTTTTTTATAATTTTTAGTAGAGATGAGGTTTTGCCATGTTGGCCAGGCTGGTCTTGAACTCCTGACCTCAGGTGATCCACCTGCCTCAGCCTCCCAAAGTGCTGGGATTACAGGCCTAAGCCACCATGCCCAGCCACAAAAACAGGTTTTTTAAAATCTGTACTCTGATAAGAACAATCTGTTTTCCTACTTAGTCCCCAGGATGCTATACATAGGCTTAGTGGGAGCAGGATATTGGAGGTTTCCTTCCAGGAGAACAAGAAAAGACCTCACACTAAAAATTTGTGGGGGCGCCAAAGATATGGTTGACTATCTCCTGACAACCTACACTGAAGCCCAATAACTGGATGTATTTGTCCTATGGTAAATGTATGTTTAATTTATACAGGGTCAGCTACATTATAAAACAAGACCTTCGTTCAAAAAGCAGAAAAAAAAAATATCATTAAAAATATAAAATATAAAGCTTGTTTTTCTACCTTGGTCTCTTTTTCACCTTGTCATGGGTTTTTTATTTTTTATTTGCTAGTTAAAATTTTTTCTAATGAAGGAAAAATTTTAAATTATTAGGCTGAATTTTGTCATTCATCTTTATGTTGCATAATGCCAGCTTTAAATGCAAATGTGAACATTTAAACATTTGGTGATCCTCCGATGTAGGATCACCAAAATCACACGATTCATATTTTGTAGTTCATACATGTACATATATTTTGTTCTTACCAGAACAGTGGAAACACTGCACAAAATTAAGTCAACATTTTATTTCAAGTCTACCAACACATTCTACCAACACTCTCTACGTTTGACTTATGGCATCATTACTTTCAGCAAAACCAGCTGTGTAATACCAGGAAACAATGAGAATAAGAAAGCATATATAGGATTTCTTTCTCATTTGTGTTTCTTAGAATGCCATTGTCTTCTTTTTGCATTAGAAACAATTCTCATTCAAATAAAAAAACGTAGCCTTTTACACTGTTGGTGGGAGTGTAAATTAGTGCAACCATTACACTAATTAGTAGACAGTATGGCGATTCCCCAAGGATCTAGAAATAGAAATACCATTTGACCCAGCAATCCCATTACTGGGTATATACCCAAAGGATTATAAAACATTCTATTGTAAAGACACACGCACATGTATGTTCACTGCAGCACTGTTTACATAGCAAAGACTTGGAACCAATCCAAATGCCCATCAATGATAGACTGGATAAAGAAAATGTGGCACATATACACCATGAAATACTATGCAGCCATAAAAATGGATGAGTTCGTGTCCTTTGTCGGGACATAAATAAATCTGGAAACCATCATTCTCAGTGAACTGACACCAGAACAGAAAACCGTACACTGCATGTTCTCTCTCATGAGTGAGTGTTGAACAATGAGAACATATGGACACAGGGAGGGAAACATCACACACTGGGGTCTCTTTCGGAGTGGGGAGCTAGGGGAGGGATAGCAGAGGGTGGGGAGGTTGGGGAGGGATAACACTAGGAGAAATACCTAATGTAGGTGACAGGGGGATGGAGGCAACAAACCACCATGGCACATGTATACCTATGGAACAACCTGCAAGATCTGCACATGTACCCCAGAACTTAAAGTATGCTAATAATAATAAAAAGAGACAAAGTTTAGATACTACTAGGAATCAAAATATTTTGTGTGGTCAGGTTATGATGACCAGTACAAAATTATCTGATTCACTTAAAAAAAAAAAGCACCTTCTAAATCAAGCATATTCTATGTGACTTTTACTTTTTATTTAAAAAATACATTTTAAGATAATTTGTCATCTATTACAATTGGACAGTTTTTCAAAAAAAAAAAAAAATAGCCTCTACAGGTTATCAGTATCTATGATTACTCAGTCTTAGCTGTAACATGTTTACCTTGTGCTAGCTGTGAGTCTCCCTAAACTTGTAGGCACCACTGGGTCCCTTGGAATTCTATGTTCATGGGGTATCTCCAACACTATATGCAAACAGGGCAGTAAGTACTAGCAGACATATTTCATATTACAGTTCCAACAGGTCTTACTTATAAAATACAGGTGTAGAGATAAAATTATTAGAATTTCAAGATACTAACAATGGAACATTAAAACGAGTATGGGACTCTTTTGAGCATGAGGCCCTGTTGAATTGCACGGGTCTCATCCTCATGAATTTGAGTCTGAGTTTATAAAAAGCCATATGGCTGTGCTATATTGCATTCCCACCAGCAACGTTTGAAAGTTCCCATTGGGCGCCGGGCGCAGTGGCTCACGCCTGTAATCCCAGCTCTTTGGGAGGCTGAGGCGGGCGGATCACAAGGTCAAGAGATCGAGACCATCCTGGCCAACACGGTGAAACCCCGTCTGTACTAAAAAATACAAAAATTAGCTGGGCATGGTGACGCGCGCCTGTAGTCCTAAACTACTTGGGAGGCTGAGGCAGGAGAATTGCTTGAACCCAGGAGGCAGAGATTGCAGTGAGCTGAGATTGCGCCACTGCACTCCAGCCTGGCTCCTGGCAACACAGCAAGACTCTGTCTCAAAAAAAAAAAAAAGAAAGAAAGAAAGAAAAGAAAGTTCCCATTGATTTGTATCTTTACCAGTAATTGGCAGTGTTAAACTTTTAAAATATAGCCATTCTAGTAGGTATATAGTGATATCTCATTCATCTTAATTTGCATTTTCCTTATTAACAATTTGGGTGAATATCATGTGTTTATTTGCTACCTGGATATCTTCTTTAGTAAAATATTTGTTTAAATAATTGTCCATTTAAAAAATGAATTATTTTCTTTAGTTTTGAAAGTTCTTCATATATTCAGGATATAACTTCTTAATCAGATATATTCTTCACAAATATTTTGTCCCAATATGTGGCAAAATATTGTTTTATTTCTTTTTCACTTTTGCAGGAATCTTTTGAAGAGCACAATGTCTTAATTTTTATAAACTCTAATTTTTAATTTTTTTTAATACTTCATGCTTTTTATGTCCTATGTAAGGAAGATTTACAACAAAGGTCACAGAGAATTTCCCCTAGAAATGTATATAGCTTTAGGTTTCACATTTTGGTCTATGTACAATTTCAAGTTAATTTCTTTATATGGTGGAGATAGGTTTTAGCTTCCATTTTTTGTATATGGATGTTCAGTTGTTCCAGCACCATTTACTAACAATGTTTTACCTCATGAAATTACTCTGTCATCTTTGTTAGAGTCATTTAATTGTATAGATGAGGGCATCTTTCTGTACTCTATCTATATATCTATCCATACTCCCAGTACTACACTGTTGTGAATACTGCAGCTTAATAAGTACTGAAATCAGACAGTGGGAGGCCTTTCTTGTTTTTCTGTTTTAAAATCATTTTGCTTATACTAGGTCCTTTGCATTTCCAAACAAAGTTTAGAATATGCCTATCAATTTCTACTCAAAAAGCTGCTTACATCTTGATTGAAATTGCACAGATTCTATAGAAAAATATGGGATAAATTTACCTGTTAAAAAGAGCAAGTCTTTGAATCCATAAACATGATATATCTCTCCACTTATTAAGTCTTATTTCATTTCTCTCACCAATGTTTTACAGTTTTCAATGTAGACATTTTTTACATTTTCTTAGATTTAACCCTGATTATTCATCCTTTTTGATGCTATTGTTATATTTTTTAATGTAAATTTTTAATTGTTTATTACAAGTATATATGGAAATGCAAATTTTTTTAAGTCAGACCTATGGCTAAGAAATACAACTTACTTTTGAATGTCAATTTTATGTTCTGTGACCTAGCTAAACTCACTTATTATTTTAGTAGAATTTTAAATAATTTTTGGGAAGATGGGGGAAAATTATACCATCTGAGAATGCTGATAGTTTTATTTCTTCCTTTATAATCTGTACAAATCTTATTTCTTGTTCTTGCCTTATTGCTCTCAACAGGGCAGTTAATATACCGTTTAACAAAATTTGAAGGTGAATGTGTCAACTTTGTTATTCCAAAGTGTGAATAAATTAACCATTATTTCTGCATGTGTCTATGAGGATGTATTTGAATGAGATGAACATTTGAATCAGTGGATTCGGTAAAATAGATTGCCCTCCCCAGTGTGGGTGGGCGTTACCCAATCTGTTGAGGGCCTGAATAGAACAAAATGATAAAGGAAAGAGAAACTCCCTCTTTTTCTTCCTGTCTGCCTGTTTGAGCTGAGACATTGGTCTTCTCTTGCCCTTGACCACGATTTGCACTGATTCTCCCCGGGTTCTCAGACCTTCAGACTCAGACTGAAATTATACCACCTTCTTTCATGAGTCTCCACCTTGCAGATGGCAGATGTTGGGTCTTCTTAGCTTCATAATCATGTAAGCCAATTCCTCTAATATCTCAGAAATTATAGATATTTCATATCATAATATGGATTATGGAGTCAGATGGGAGAGAGATCCATCCTATTGGTTCTGTTTCTCTGGAGAACCCTGACTAATACACACAGAGATAGTTAGAACAAATGTATTTTCTTTGTTCCTGATTTTTTTTTTTTTTTTTTAGACAGAGACTCGCTCCGCTGCCCAGGCTGGAGTGCGGTGGTGCACTCTCAGCTCACTGTAACCTCCGCCTCTCAGGTTCAAGCAATTCTCCCACCTTAGCCTCCCGAGTAGCTAGGATTACAGGTGCCCACCACTATGCCTGACTAATTTTCATATTTTTAGTAGAGATGGGTTTTCACCATCTTGGCCAGGCCGGTCTTGAACTCATGACCTCATGACCCACTGCCTCAGCCTCCCAAAGTGCTGAGATTACAGGTGTGAGCCACTGCACCCAGCTGTTCCTGATTTTTTAAAAGAAAATAAACATCTTTCATTATTAAGTATGTTAGTTCTAGTATTTTCGTAGATATCCTTTAACAGGTTGAGAATGTTATCTTCTACTCCTAATTGGCTGAGTTTTAGTTTTCTTTTTTTTGAATCTTGAATGGATATTACATTTATTTCAAATGGTTTCTCATATACTAAGAGATCATATGTTGTTTTTGTTTTGTTTTTAGTCTGTTGATATGCTGAGTTACACTGATTAATTTTTGAATGGTAACGCAATCTTGCATTTGTGTTTAAGAATGAGTTACTACATCATAAACAAATACGCCCCATGATGTATGATGGGGTTATGATGTAGTAACTCATTCTTAAACACAAAACCGTAGACAAAGATCACAAGTCATTTGAGGGAAACTTCTAACATAAGAGAGAAGATACAAATAAACAGGAAAAAATGGCATTTGGAGTAAATAAAGTATCACTGTCACCTTCAGAGAGATGAGAAGATATTGTATGCTAGGTAACATAACATAATATTGTGTTTGTGCGTGTGTGTTGGCGGGGGTGGGGGGGTGGCGCGGATGTATTATATATTGCCCAGGCTGGAGTGCAGTGATGCTTATAGCTCACTGCTACCTCAGACTCCTAGGCTCAAGTGATCCTCTCACCTCAGCCTCCTGAGTAGCTGGGGTTAAAGGCACAAGCCATCATGCCCAGGTAATACTGTATGTTTTTAAAAGAATCATTCAAGAACCAGAAAGAGCTCTTGTAAATGAAAAATAGGACATAAAAATTCAGTGGAAAAAAGAAAGATGATGTCTAAGAGATTTCTCAGAAAATGGGGGGGAAGACAATAAGAAGAAAATTGGCAAGAAAAAGCATAAGAAAATTAGACGTTTAGCATCTGATTAATGGTAGCTCCACAAAATGAGAACAGAGATATTTATTGGGGTGGGGATGGGGCAGGTGCAGTAGCTAATGAAGTTATAATGCAAGAACATTTCTCAAACTGAAAGACCTGAATTTCCAGTGCCAAGCATGATTTTAAAAGACCTATAGTAGGTTTATTATTGTGAAATTTCTGAGCATCAGACAAAGGTTTTAGGACAAAGATCCCAAACCTTCCACTGAGGGAAAACAGTTGGGAGGAAATAGGGGAGGGACGGTAGGGGGTGGGGAGCTGGGGAGAGATAGCAAGGGGAGGGATGCCAGATGTTGGTGATGGGGAGGAAGGCAGCAAATCACACTGCCACGTGTGTACCTATGCAACAATTTTGCATGTTCTTCACATGTACCCCAAAACCTAAAATGCAATAAAATAAATAAATGGGGAAACAAACAAACAAACACAGGAACTAAAACGACACTTTTCAGCTGCAACTCTGAAAGCCCAGAGACAATAGAGCACTGCTTTTAATATTTGGAGGGAAAAGAATTTCCAACATTATATTTAGTATAAATGCATTTTTAGGCCTGGTATACTGGCTTACATGTGTAATCCCAGCTCTTTGAAAGGCTGAGGTGGGAGGGTTATTTGAGGCTAGAATTTGAGACCAGCTGAGCAATTCAGTGAGACCCGCCCCCTAACATCCATCTCTACAAAAAATAATCAGCCAGATGTGATGGTGCAGACTTGTAATAGCAACTGCTTGGGAGGCTTAGTTAGGAGGATTGCTTGAGCCTGGGAAGTTGAGGCTGCAGTGAGCTGTGATCGTGCCACAGCATTCTAGCCTGGGTAACAAAGACCATGTCTCAAAAAAAATTTTAATGAAAAAGAGAGATGTATTTCATTAAATCAAAAGAGCAAACTAGAAGGAAAAGGATATAAGACTCAGAAATAAAGGATCAAACGCACAATAAAGATAAAGGGAATCCCCAGAACAATGGTACAAAGAAATTTCAGGATGACATCTATGCAGCAGGCATAAAGAACAAGTCCAGCTGGGCATGGTGGCTCATGCCTGTAATCCCAGCACTTTGGGAGGTTAAGGCAGGTGAATCTCCAGGTCAGGAGTTCAAGACCAGCCTTACCAACATGGTGAAACCCGATCTCTAAGAAAAATCCAAAAATTAGCTGGGTGTGATGGTGCACACCTGTAATCCCAGCTACTCAACAGGCTGAAGCAGGAGAATTGCTTGAACCCATGAGGTGGTGGTTGCAGTGAACTGAGGTCACGCCACTGCACTCTGGCCTGGATGACAGAGCAAGACTATCTCTTCTAAAAAAAAGAAAAAGAAAAAAGAAGAAGGAGAACAAGTCCATATGGAAGTAAGAGAATGCAAAGCTCTAATAAGAAAGTCCCTAAAATGTAAAAACTTGTTTGTTTGCGAAACTTGCTGAGAGGAGATTTATGTTTCTAAATGTCCCTAAAGTTCAGGGATATTTAGCTACACAGAAAACCAAGGAAGCAAACAAAAAAGGGCAATTATTTACTCTAGAAGGAAAATAAAATAGCACAAGTAAATTAATACAATCCTAATACACTATGCAACAGTTTTGAGTAATTACATGGTTACAATTGTTATAAAGGCTGAATACTGACAAAAGCAAAATTAACATCACTGAATTAGAAAAATGGGGGGATGGAATTCTAATGGACAAAACATAAGGATGAAAAATTTAAAATACCATTTTACTGAGTAAACATTTATAGAGTATTTATTGTGGCCTAGGCAGTAAGTGTTTCACAAATACTAACCCTTTAATCCCGATATTAGGATTAAGGTTGGTATTAATTCCAAGTTAACTAGAATTAAGGTTGGTATTATTAATACCCATATTAATAAGGTAGTAATCTATATGTTTGGTATTATTAATTCCAAGTTTGCTGATGAGTAAGCAAAGGCACAGGAAACTTGGTTAATTTCCCCAAGATCAGTGGTTTTCAACTGGAGGTGATGTTGCTCCCGACCCCAGGGGACATTTGGCAATACCTAGAGACATTTTTAGTTGTTATAGCTGGGGTGGCAATGCTGCTGGCATCTAGTGGGTAGAGGCCAGGGATGCTGCTGAACATCCTATAATGCATAGTACAACTCACTACCAAAATCATTATCTGGCACAAAATATCAATTGTGCTTTGGTTAAGAAATAATGTCAAGGATGAAAAGAAATGGCAGTGGGAGAGCTGGGATTTAAATCCCAGCAGCTCTTGACCACCTTACTACTTTGCCTTTCAACAGCAGTCTAATGATGTTGTTTAGAGACATGAAGATAAAAATCAGAAGAAAGAGCTAGAAGAATTAAAAGTGGTTGCCTCTACAAAGAGATAACCTCAGATGGAGAATAAAGGCCATGAACTATTACTGTGGTTTTGTGTGTTGTTTTCATAGTTCACTTAAAAGACCTGAAACACTATTTGAATTGTAATATGCTTATTTTCAAAGGTTAAAATATTTGTGAACATTCAAATCATAGACAATTTTCAGCTTAATTATTGTTTTCCATTTTTGAGAGTATTTATTAAAATGCAGTTTATAAGAGTTTCCTAGCAGCAAATATTTATAATGAATGAAAAGAGGAAAAAAATTTCATGGAGGAGAGAATAAGAGAGCTTTTGTCTTGATTGACATCTTGCACCTCAAGTTCCAACTTGTGACATAATGAACCATTTCAGACTGAAAATCTTGAAGATCCAGATTTGTTATAGAAAAAGCTATTCAGGTCTTATAGGCAAACAAAAAGCAATAGCTTTACTAGATAATGATAGATTACCAACTCTATCATTACATATATTAAAACATCAATATTACAGGAACAGTAAAGTTCAAAAAAACACTGAAAGTGAGTGAAATAAAGATGACACTTTTGTTCTTAATAACTATTTTTATATTAATAAATGTGATGTAATCTTTAAAAATCATATGGAAAATACAAATCTAACTTGGAAACTCACCCAATATTTTCGGCCAGTAAGAATGTATCTTTAATTTAACAGGATATGTGGCAAAGAATAAGAAGAAAGGTACAAAGTTTGTTACTACTACAGCAGTACATTGGATCAGCAGATTATCCCACTCCTTAGCCTCAGATAAAACAGGAGCCATCTACAAGAAAACTTCCCATCTCTATTTCCTTCCCCACATCTCCATTTTCCTTTCTCAGGTATTTATTTCTCTTCCTGTTTAAGGTGCTTTTTTTTTCTGACGAGGTAATTTCACATGATTCAAAAAGCAAAAGATATCAAAATGTATGCAGTAAGAAGTCTTGAACCTTCTGCCATGTACATTCACCTCATTCTTCCCAGTTCTCTGCAATTAACCATTTGTATAGTCTGAATCTTCTCAGTAATTCCTTATAAAAATAAAATCAAATACGGTATGTGTACACATAAACATGCACATATATTTTTCTTATATTTTCCAGATGCATTCTATTATATATTAAAGCCTTGCCACCTTGAAGATACTTATCACTTAACAAATGAGAAAATTTAATTCCAGAGATTACATCTCTATTAAAAATATTAACTTCCATAATAATTACTTAACAATTTTTAAGTTTATCAGTTCTCAGGTACACTAAAAGAAAAACATTTTAAAAATCAGATGTACATTTTCTGGTTTGGATTTTTTTTAAGAGACTGGGTCTTGCTCTGTCACCCAGGCTGGAGTGCATTGGCACAAGCTCACTGTAACCTCAAACTCCTAGACTCAAGTGATCCTCCCGCCTCAGCCTCCTAAGTACAAGTGACTGACACCATGCAGAGTAATTTTTTTTTATTTTTTGTAGATAGAGGTCTTGTTATGTTGCCTGGTTGCTCTTGAACTCTGGGTCTCAAGTGATCCTCCTGCCTCCCAAAGTGCTGGGATTAGCAGTGTGAGACACCATCCCTGACCTGTTTTTAAGAGTTACTAATTAAGCCAACTTAGCGAAAATGTATACTTTAGCAAGCAGTATGTTTGGAAACGAATTCATAATTAAACTAAATATCCTTTGTATAAAAGTCAACCAGGCACTGCAGCTCACACCTGTAATCCCAGTACTTTGGGAGACCAAGGTGAGCAGATCATTGAGGTCAGGAGTTTGAGACCAGCCTGGTCAACATGACAAAATCCCGTTCCTACTAAAAATACAAAAATTAGCCAGGTATGATGGCACACATCTGTAGTCCCAACTACTCTGGAGGCTGAGGCAGAATAATTGCTTGAACTTGGGAGGTGAAGATTGCAGTGAGCTGAGATTGCGCCACTGCACTCCAGCCTGGGTAACAGAGCAAGACTCCATCTCAACAACAACAAAAAAAGTAAATCAGTGGTCTTAATGTTCTTAATTTGGCTTAATTTTGTGCCATTTTCTGTACTTCTAAATAGTAATTACTGAAATTTTAATTAATATGCAATTTTATCAAATATTTTAATTTCTCTATTTTAAAAAATCCTGAGATAGGTAAAGATCATTTTAACATGCTAAAAACATAAATAATCACATTGAAATCAAGTTTTTTCTAGCAATATTTTAATGGGAGCTAAGGGGCTTGACATTGTATAAATAATTAAACCCTCCCCTCTACTCCCTGCAACACGGACAACTCAGGTGCACACACATTTCTTTAAATGGAGCTCAGAATGAGAAGTTGGTAGAGGAGAGAAAGAAAAATGTAACACATGACAACCACATACCAAGTATAACCCCCAAATATCCCTCCTTCCTGGGGATAAACAGTCAGCCTGATTTGACCTAGAATTGCAAAATCAAAGGAAGATGAGGGTTTCTCTGTGGCCCTTCCAAGATTCTCCCAGAATGCAAAGACTTCTCTCATGCCACAGGAGAATCCTATTTTATAGTCAATTGTCTTTGAATTAAGGTCTTTTGCTTTAATTACAATTAATATTATCTTTAGGATACATATTAAATTAGTTGACCCTCTTCTATTTCAAGTGAAAAATTGCTTTGCATTTTGTAGATTAAATTTAGGCCCAGAACTGCTAGAATTGTACCAGCAGACAATCAAAGGGCATTGTACTATGTCTATTTGAATTTCTTATGGCATATGGACATACCCTTGTCTGAAATTTAAAAAAAAATAATAATAACTACAGAAAAAATGAAAAGATCAGCTCTACTCCCTAGAACAGGAAGAGAAATAATTTCAACACATATAAAATAGTAAAAGGAAATCTATCTGAATTTCTCATGGCATATGGACATACCCTTGTCTGAAATTTTTTTAAAAAACTACAAAAAAAAAATGGAAATATCAGCTCTACTCCCTAAAACAGGATGAGAAATAATTTCAACACATATAAAAAAAGGAAATTCAATATCTATTGAATAACTACCATAGGCAAAGCAATCCAACCTTCCAAAGGTTGAAATTAGTAATGTGCTACTGGAGATATAACAAAAACTGTCAAATACAGACTATATTAGTGCTGTAATAAAGAAAATTAAGTCTAGAATCTTCAAAATTATGTACGTTCACAAGTACAAAAAAAGCAAAAAAAAAAATGATAAGCATGTTCTCAAAATGCAATCAATGATATTTTAATCATGCCACATTTCCCCAGCAGGTGTTCTATTTGAAGAAATTTGTTATGTTTATTCTGGTTGTTTTGTATAACTAAGCTATCTTTTTTCAGTTATTTTGTTTGTGTGTGTGTGTGTAGGTGTATGTGTGTGTGTTGTTTTGGTTGAAGATGAAGTATAAGAACTCTAAATTCTTTACATAACCTCTATGTATCTTTGAATAGACTATTAATTTTTTAAAACATTATTAATTGGACCCACCAACTGAGCTGTATGTTCTTATGTGTTATTTGCTGATGCTAAGTGTCTAGAAATTAATACAACACTGTAAGCCATATACATATATATTTTTTTTCCCCTAATACTGCAGAGGCATGTAAATCAAGTGGTTTACACAATTGATATCCAAATAGGAACTTATTTTTTGTTAAAATATTATTTGTCAGGTGCCAAGTGTAACAGGAATTCTTAAGAGCTTTGTATGGAATCTATAGGCTTTTTTCTTTGTCTTCAAAAGTACAAGAAATCACTTGTTTGTGATCTGTAAAAATGGAAGTAATAGCAAATATGAAATGCATTTAGGAAAGAATAGAAAAATAAGCCAAATGTAATGTCTAGCTCTTTCAAAATTAAAAATCCCCTTTTGGGAAGAAGAAATTTATAAGTACAAGGCAAATTCGCTAATACATTTTTGTTTACTTTGTTGTAAGTACAGTGTAAAATTAGCATAATTTTCAAGGACTGGATACCATATTACTAATATAAATACATGCTATTTGGAAAGTGATTATATAGTTGTTTGAAACAGACAAAATCAAGCAGGGGTTTTTACACATATATTACAAATATAAACTTAGAACTTTAGTTTTACCAAAATTATACAAACCTTAACTTTATTCATGATCATATCAAATAACTACCTTGGCTCTTTGTTTTCCCTCCCAAAAGAGGCCTCCTTTTCCTCATAGCTATTACATTTTTACTTGGCTTAATCTATAACTAGAGCAAGACTGAAATAATCATCCATGTCATCTAAAAAAAACCACACTTATACGAGCAACACTGTGGGAAAAGAGAGAGGCAGTGGCCTGGCACTGATGACTGTCAAACAGGAATTGGGAACTAAACCGATGAGCCCTGAAAGACTAGTAATTTGACAGGAAACTTTCTATAGAAGCTGAGAAAACAATGATACTTCACATAAAATTTAATCTTTTATAAGATCTTTACATTTTAGTTGATTATAGACATTTATATTTTTATCTTACTACTGTGGTTATAGTTGAACGTGTAGAATATAATTAGTTGACATAAAATTAACACAGTATTTTATTAAAATATTATAGTATTATTAGAAAACCAAATAACTCATTTAAAATTGTTTGTTAAATTGAAACTTATAAAGGTCTTGCTTATTTATTTAACTAGTGATTGATGAAAAAACTTCTTATTGTTACTACATCTAAATAACCTGTTCATCCTACCCTCACTACCCAGTGAACATTAACTCTGCCAGTAGTACCCCCATTCTGGGGATACTAAAGTGGCAGAGACTTACAATTACCTAAGTAAACTAATGTATATTTTAAGTCCCTTCTTCTCATTCCTAACTTTTCTAGAGGGTGGAAAAGAAATGTACTTGCTTCCTTTGTAATCAGAAGTGGTCTGATTACATAATTCTGGCCATCAATATGTAGGTGAAAGAATACTGAAGAGAAGTCTTTTGGGGAAAGTCTTAGTTGTTATACATATATATATATGACTTTAAGAGGAAGGCGAAGAGAATTCCAGTGATCCTTGATTGGATATTTTTGAGCTACTGCATCATCAGAAGCAGTTGCCTACTACCTAGTTTCTAATGTAAGAAAATAACCCTTTCTGTTTAAGCCACTGCTTATCAGATACTCTATTACTTGGAGCCAATAGTCTTTCTGATGCACTGCCCTAAAAGAGCTCATATTCTGAGGAAAATATGATCACATGCCCAAAGTAGGTGACAGTGCTTAAATAAAAGATACCTCTTTCAACAGAAATACCATTTTACCCAGCAATCCCATTATTGGGTATATACCCAAAGGATTATAAATTGTTCTACTATAAAGACACATGCATATATGTGTTTATTGCCACACTATTTACAATAGCAAAGACTTGGAACCAACCCAAATGTCCATCAAAGATAGACTGGATAAAGAAAATGTGGCACACATACACCATAAAATACTATGCAGCCATGAAAAAGGATGAGTTCATATCCTTTTCCAGGACATGGATGAAGCTGGAAATCATCATTCTTAGCAAAATGATGCAAGAACAGAAAACCAAACACCTCATCATCTCACTCATAAGTGGGTGTTGAACAATGAGAACACATGGAAACAGGGAGGGGAATATCACATGCCAGGGCCTGTCGGGGGTAGTAGGGCTAGGGGAGGGATAGCAGTGGGTGGCGGGATTGGAGAGAAATACCTAATGTAGATGATGGGGGGATGATGCAGCAAACTACCATGGCACATTTATACCTATGTAACAAACCTGCACGTTCTGCACATGTACCCTGAAACTTAAAGTATAATAATAATAAAAAAAGATAATCTCTTTCATCTTATCTCAATTAAGGTACCCACCTTCCACCCCCTTGCAATATTCTGATTATCAAAGTCTAGCTGTTTGCTGAAAGAAAAGGCTGGTGATTTCTCAAAGAAAGGACTGGTGAATTTGCTTATGCATATATGTGTTTTACTTTTGGTTTTACTTTTGGTTAAATGATAGGGAATGAATGCATGAGTGTGTGTGTGTGTGTGTGTGTGTGTGTGTGCACGCGCGTGCATGCATGGGTGTGTGTAGGGTGATAATCCACATAAAATAGTCAATTTCATCAGAGACTTTCTGATATAGTGATCACAATTGGTGCTGCTTCAAGAACCAAGTGACAAAGTATGGCACACCTCACTTCTGCAGTTAAGCCCAGCCCAGGTCAGCTCCTTGGTAGGCAGTTTGGGAATCACTGAGAGACAATCCCCATGACATCAACATTAATTCTGTCACAGGGGGTATAAGCAGCAGTAGAAGTGTCGGGAAACTCTACCGTAAGTGGCATTCAGGTATTAGAATTTTAGGAGGTCTAAGTGGAAAAACAAAGATAAACTTTTACAGAGCACATGTGAATATCTTTTGAAAAATCCTGGAAACATTGGGAGTGGTAAGAAATTTTGGGGAGACCTAAGTTCCTACAAGAGGGTGTCACCTGTCACCCAGGCTAGAGTGCAAGTGCAATGGCACCATCACAGATCACAGCAGCCTCGACCTTTCAGACTCAAGCAATCCTCCCATCTCGGCCTCCCAAGTTGTTGGGACTATAGGTTTTCACCAGTACATCTGGCTAATTTTTAAATTTTTTTGTAGAGATGGGGTCTACAGGCTGTTGCCTGGGCTGATCTTAAATTCTTGGGCTCAAGTGATCCTCCCATTTAGCCTCCCAAAGTGCTGGATTTACAGGTGTGATCCACCTTGCCAGGCCTAAATTTGCATTATTAATATAACTGGAATCTAGTTTGTAGCCAAAGCTGATGGGGTTATAAAGAAGGTGATTTTTGGTTAACAGATACTTTAACTCTTCATCCAATTTACGTTGCTATTGGTGAAGAGAAGTTTGAAGCTGCTATTGAGAAGACTTTTATCCAATAAAAGTCTTGGATTAAAAGTCCAAGATAGTAGCTCAACAATATCCGATCCAGGACTTTTATCTAACACTTTTATCCAACTTTTAATCCAACTCAAGCTACTATTGAGAAGATTTTCCCATTAAGAGAACTGGACCAGAGAAAGGAAGATCATTCAAACAATGAAGCAAAAGAATGTAGTAGAGTTTCTTCTTCTTTGGGTTCATGTTAATGGCTTTCTGTAGTAACCATATCATTAGGGGGGTAAAAAAAAGTCTTATTTTTCCCCTCCATACTCCAAGATTCTGTATGCAGTATTAGTCTCTCTTCATTTTTAAAAAATGAAATTGAATGCTATGGAAAGACATAATTTCAATAACTCTGCCCAAATTATTATGGGCAAGAAAACTGGAATATATTACACAAATATATTTCACAGAAGCATTCTAAACTCATATTGTTTCACAAGTGTCCTCAAGCTATATTTTCCCTTTCACAAAAACTAAAACAAAATATTACAGGTTTTGCATTATGGAAAGTGTTTATGTAAATAAAACAATCTGGAACTCCCAATAGCAGATCCATGGTCAGAAGGCCTTGGCCTGGCATCAAAAGATTGGCTAATGAATGCATAGGTTTTTAGTGTATGACAGGTTTTTAGTGAAAATATAATGCTTACATCATATATGTATAATATTTTATAGTTCTGTATTTTAACTTTTTAGAATAGCTGAAGAACTACTCATCCTAATTGTAGCTCTCTAAGACAAATTTCCTCTCTTCACGTTGTTGAATGTGGCAGGTTCCCCTTTTAATTTGAATATCATAAGTGTGCATTTGGCCGTAAAATAATAACTAGTCTCTATAGATATGACAATTTTCCTCCTAAGTTTTCTGCTAGACATTATAGGGGGAGATATAAAAATCAAAACAATCAACTTAAAAAAAATCTTTTCGAGTGATACCTGTTTAAATTAAATGCTCTAATTCCACCTAACAAAGCCTTTAATAATCAGTTTTCTTGCCCAGCAGCTCACTCCTATCAGACAATATGAAATCACACTCTTTAAGACAGAAGATGTACTAGAAAGCTTAACTTCTGTCTTGGTCTTCATTTCTGGGAACACTTTTACAAATCAAAATCTCTAAGGCAAATCCCTATGGGTCAGGATTAGAGCATATTCATCTTAAATTACTTAGTATATGTTCTAACATGGCTAAGTTTCAAAAAAACAGAAGGGTTATGCCACACTCACTTCAACTCCCTTATTTGCCATACTCCCTTCAACCAAACTGAATAGGCAGTTACATAACCTGCCAGGACAAGTAGTAGAAATGAGTCAGAGACAGGACCAACCCTAGTAAAAATTGTGAATTAGGCAGTTTGACTTCAGTGCCACACCCCTTTAGTGCTACATATACTTCCTTGATCCCCTCCCTTGGTATCATCAGCCCTGAGGGCCACCCTCATACCACATACCTCTTCCCCCACCAAATTCCTCTCTTTCTCTCTTCCACTCATCACCGAAACTGGCTTCCCCTCTTTCCTATTTCCCCTTCATTAATTAGAATTTGCAGCTCCAGTATCTCTCTCCCTCAGGGTTTAACACAACAACTAACTAATCTGATAAATCAATCCACATTAGGGTGTGAAGAGAGAAAGCTAGAAGATAAATCGAATTTTAACTATGACCTTCTAAAGATAACACCTTTGTAGTTTAACTCATTAATGACTAAAAGTGAGAATTTGTAGCCAAGAAATTTAGGTGAGGGAAGTGTTTTGTCTCAGGTAGAGCCTTGAAGCACCTGACAAGTAAGAATAATTGGGTGTTGAATAATGAGAACACATGCACACAGGGAGGGGAACATCGCACACTGGGGCCTGTCAGTGGGAGGGAGGGTTGGTGGGGGATAGCATTCAAACATTAAAAGAAATACCTAATGTAGATGACAGGGTGATGGATGCAGCAAACCACCAAGGTACATGCATACACCTATGTAACAAACCTGCACATTCTGCACATGTATCCCAGAACTTAAAGTGTGTGTGTGCATATATATATATGGTTGCTTTTATGGTGTAGCCAGCTCTAATAAGAGTAACTAACTAGGCCTAGTCAGTTTGGGACCAGTGGGGTAAAACTGGAAATAAGCTTAGTATCAAAAGGAAGTTTGTTTGCAAAGATAAGTGGAAGTCACAGGACCACCACAATTACATTTTTCTGTCTTAATATTGCATAGATCTAGCGAGTTCTGGTGCCTATAAATATTTTCCAAAATTTCCTTTCAGAATGAAAAAATTATTTCCAAAAATTGTCTCAAGCCTAAAACATTCAATAATTCTAAAAACCTGTTAAGCTTTTTGTTGTTTGGCTTTTAAAAATAGTGGTCTAAAGCCTACAGTTTTCATGCATATATTGTATTTGCTCCTGCTGAATACTGAAAAAACATAACAGGCCATCATGTGTGAAACGCATTCACTATACTTATTTTCTTCACTTTATTTCCTTCACTAAGTGACAAAGATACTCAAAGAAGTTAGGTGGCTTGCTTGCCAAAACTTGTACTTAGGTTTTCTGAGTGCAAATGCTGTGTTCTTTTCAATGTACTGTATCCCAGTGTTTAGTTATCTTGGTCATTTCTGTCATGTGACTCCACATCCTAGGGGAATTCTCAAATTTTAAAAAGCGTTCAGCTACTACCAAAAGAAAATAACTTGTGTATTCAATGGACCTGAAGGTAATTGTAGTCCTATCTGGTTTCTATCACTCCATTTTTTTCCCTAGCTAATTCTTGGTTCACTTGGAAGCGTTAGTATTGACTCACAGAGTCTTCCTTAAGCACTGTCAGAGTTTGTGCTCCAATTACCTGCTCATGTTTTGGTAGATTACTTATCTTGCCTCTGCTTCTCACCTGGGCAACATTCCCATCACAGCTCTTACTTTGTAAGCAAGAAAGGATAATATGCTTTTGGGCTTAAAGTGGGGGAAAACACTAACATACTTGGTACAAACCAGAATACAAATATTTCACATTGAGATGAACACAAGAAGCCAGCTGGGAAAACATTGCTATTTACAGATTTAGATTAGCCCAGAATTCGTTTTGGCCTTTGAGGTAAAAGATGGCATTTAAAAATCATTGGCATTTAAAACACAAGCTCTTAACACTTTGGAAAGATATAGACCCCTTTGTGAATTTGTCAAAAATTACAGATGAAGCTGGGCATGGCGATGCCTGCCTCTAGTCTCAGCTACTTGGTAGGCTGAGGCCGTAGATTCGCTTGAGCCCAGGAGTTTGAGGCCACAGTGCAGTATGATTGTGCCTGTGAATAGCCACTGCACTCCAGTCTGAGCAACATAGCAAGACCCCATCTTTTAAAAGGAGAAAAAAAGTATGGATATTTTCCCTAGGAAAAAAAGCACAATCACACACACTTGGAATAAAGTCTTGGGGGTCCATTATGAGGTTGTTCATGGGTCCAACATAAAATATTCCTGATTTAGAGTGTGTCATGACTACAGTCCCTAAGTGATGAACAACCCGAGGCCCATATGCCACTTAGAGCCCAGTATTTGATATGACCAGCTTTCTAATTTCCTTAGTAGTAGTAGCAATAATTGATGTGGATCTTTCATAACAAAAATAACATATGCTTGTTGTGAAGATTTTTATTTTCAAAAATGCAACATTTTCTGTATAATCCTCAAATATTATAATTATAATCTTCAAACATTGTTAACAGAAAAATATCTCCATGTGTATTTATAGATATAGGTATTTTTAAACAGAAATCAGATCATACTATATGGTAACTTGATTCTGTTGCTAGATCATATATATTGGTTTACCAGAGTTTAATCATTCTGTTAGCATGGACATTTATTTTGGTTTTGATTTTATAACTATTAACGATAAAGCAGTGAATATCCTTCATCACATCTCTGGTCATGTATATAAATATATATAGGCTAAAGATTCTGAAGTAGAATAAATTAAAGGATATAAATATAAATTGTGAAAGACATTGAAATTGTACTTCCAAATGGAATAAACTAACCTACGATCTTTCTATTACTTACAGAAACTTTTTATATTTTCTGTAGTAAAATGTACAAATTCTTTTAAGTTTTTGGTTCTTATCATGTATAGAAATAAGATTCAAAGGTTCTAAATGAATTCACTGATACCTCCTTCTAGTATGTTATGACTCAGATTTTATATCGAAATCTAAATGTTATTAAACAGAAAAGAACTTAGAAGTAGGCCCTAGACCATAAAGGAATTTGTATATGACATAGCATTTGTATATGATACACAAATTCAGCTTTCTGTGAGGGGGAAAGCTGAATTATCAGGTAAAGATGTGGGAACAACTGGGTAGCTGCTGCTACCACCAAAATAAATTCCATATGGATGAAAGAATAAAATGTGAAAAACAAAGCCATAAAAGTTTTAGAAGAAAACATGGGAGAATATTTTTTGGTAATAGAAAAAAAGAATGGCCTGAAAGCATAGAAAAATATTCTCAAATAGAAATGAAAATTATATTTTAATGAGATACCATTTTATATCTATTAGACTGGAAAATATAAAAACAGTTTGATAATGCTATACTGGTGAGGATGTGGGAGAACATAGTATGCTATCAAGCTTTTCATCTTTGTTAGGATGACTGTAACTTGTACCACTTATCTGGAAGGCAGCTTGGTTTTCTCTGCCAAAATGTAAAATGCGGCCGGGTGTGGTGGCTCACACCTGTAATCCCAGCACTTTGGAAGACCAAGGTGGGTGGATCACCTGAGGTCAGGATTGGAGACCAGCCTGGCCAACATGGTGATACCCCATATCTACTAAAATACAAAACTTAGCCAGGTGTGGTGGTGTGCACCTGTAATCCCAGCTACTTAGGAGGCTGAGGTAGAAGAATGGCTTGACCCCAGGAGGCAGA
>NW_016107492.1:2829500-2878142 GCF_001604975.1 Cebus imitator | reverse complement strand
CCCGGCCTGTTATTTCTCATAAGTCTGTCATGAGTCTAGAATTTTTTTTAGAGAAGGGATCCTGCTGTGTTGCCCAGGCTAGCATGCAGTGGCTATTCATAGACACAATCATAGTCCACTATAAATCATAACATTTTTAAAGTAAGTCTTTTAACTTTTGTTTATATTTTACATTATTTATTTATTTATTTTTTAAATACAGATGGGATCTTGCCATATTGCCCAGGTTGATCTTGATCTTGAATTCCGGGGCTCAAACAATCCTCCTGCCTCAGCCTCCTGAGGTGCTCGGATTACAGGCATAAGCCACCATGCCCAGCCAGTTTTATAAATCGCTTTTAGTGTTTATTTTTAGCTACTTAAGTTTTTGTGGCTACTGTAAGCAGGATTTTTATATTATATTTTCAAATTGGTTATGATAATACATGAGAAAGCTCTTGATTTTTGTATGTTAATTTTTAAAATTATTATTGTTATTTTTGAGACAGGGTCTCACTCTGTTGCCTAGGCTGTAGTGCAGTGGTATGATCATGGCTCATATCAGCCAAAACCTCCTGGCCTCAAACAATGCTCCCACTTCAGCCTTTAGAGTAGCTGGACTACAGGTGCATTCCAAAATGTTTGGCTAATTTTTTTTATCGTTTACAAAGAAAGAGTTTCCCCATGTTGCCCAGACTGGTATTGAACTCCTGGGCTGAAGTGATCTGTCCACTTCAGCCCCCAAAGTGTTGGAATTACAGGCATAAGCAACTGTGCCCAGCCCCTCGTATGTTAATTTTGTAACTAGTTATCTTAATTTATCTTTTATTGCTTCTAAAAGTTTTTCAGTTGATTCTTTGGAGTTTTCACATTATTTGCAAACAAATGACAATCCTGAGTTATTTATAGTTAATTTCTTAATTTCTACTTCATATCTAATTGCACTGGCTAACATTTCTATTGTTCCCATGTGATGGCGAGTGTTCTTGCCTTGTACTTGACTTCAATAGGAATAATTACAATGTTATGTTATAAAGGAAGTTGCTGCTTTTAGTATAACGTATATATATATATATATATATATATACACATATTTAAATTATTCTGAATTCTAATTTTTATTGGGAATGATGCTGATTTTACAGAATCCTTCTCAGCATCAGTTGAGATCCTTATACTGTTTTCCTCCTTTGACTTATTAATATAATCAGGCGGGCCGGGCGCGGTGGCTCAAGCCTGTAATCCCAGCACTTTGGGAGGCCGAGGCGGGTGGATCACGAGGTCAAGAGATCGAGACCATCCTGGTCAACATGGTGAAACCCCGTCTCTACTAAAAATACAAAAAATTAGCTGGGCATGGTGGTGCGTGCCTGTAATCCCAGCTACTCAGGAGGCTGAGGCAGGAGAATTGCCTGAACCCAGGAGGCGGAGGTTGCGGTGAGCCGAGATCGCGCCACTGCACTCCAGCCTGGGTAACATGAGTGAAACTCCGTCTCAAAAAAAAAAAAAATATATATATATATATATAATCAGGCATATGAAAAAACTTTCTATTATTGAACAATTGCCATACTATATACATGAAATAATTTCTCTTAATTTTGGCATATCATTTGTAATGTAGTGCTGGGTTCCATTTGCTATTATTTTGATTTTTACGTCATATCCAAAAGGAATTTAACCTATATATGTCCCTTTTGTGTGCTTTTTATCAGGTTGTATTTTAAAACCAGCCTTTCAGCTTATCCAAAACAGAGGGATTACTGATGAAAATGCCTCGAGGGCAACCACCTGAAATGGCCTTAATGCAAAAAATAAAAATAAAAATAAAGAAAGAAAGAAAAAGAAAAGAAGAAGAAGAAGAAAAAAACTAACGACGCCGTGATTTGTCTACCTTTGTGGAAATTTACAACACTATACTTGCTATACCTTCTTTCTGATGTAAATCCACAAGCTATTGCAGCCATTAATTAAGGATATTGCTCTTCTTTCCAGTAAATACATAAACTTTCTTTCAGAGGCAGAGGCAGATGTTCAGTGAAAGTTTTTGTTCTTCCCAACCTACCTTTCCCACCTCCCTGATAGAGGAACCGGAACAATTAAAAGTGGGGGGAGAATTGAGAAAAGGGCTCCCATCATTCACTTCTGTCTCCAATGCAAGGAACCTGGCCTGTTATTCACTTTCACCACTCAACCCTGCTGCTGCTCTTCAGTTTTTGCTGTTTTCCTCAACTTGACTTTCCTCATCTTTGCTGCATTCATCAAAGCCCAGTGTAAATTCCCCTCTTCCATAAACTGAGGAATCCAGCCCATTTTACATAGCGGACTTTCTCTTATCTGCTACCTACTCAAAATTTAGCCATACGCTTTAGCTATCATTGTTCTCAAATTCTTTCAAGAGTGCTAGTCCTGGTTAGCTTTTTGAGGGCAGGGACTTATCTTAAAATTCTGCTGTGCATTTTCCGTTGTGTTTAGCCCTGTGAGTAATCACATTCAACACATACTTGCAAGGCATATTTGACTGAAGATATCTATCACAATTATTCATTTAGTAAATGATATAATGAAGACTCAAGTGCTCGCCAAAGATAAATCATTACTATTAATTTCCTCATTCATCATACATGTATGGCAGCCTCAGGGGCTAGGGAACCCAGGATTGCAGCTTTGACTTTCTTGGGGAAGCTAAATAAGCCTCAGTTCTCTCCACTTTGGAACCAGCTATGAAATTCAGATTTACCTAGGGCTCAACATTAAGGGTCTCAGACTAAATTTACCTCAGGTCCCCTTTCCAGAGTGGACCAGTTTACCTTATACCTCTGAGAATAAACCAAAACTTTCAAAACTCAAATCACAGGATACTATTTGCTCATGAATTCAGCAAGGCTCTCTTATTAACTATTGAAACTCAAATCTTTCAGCTTGCAGCAAGAAGGGGTATAGCTGCCTGTATATACCTTGGCCAAGTTTCAGTGCATATAGAAAAATGGGAAGTTGTCGACTATGTTAAACCTTTTCCTTAAATTTTCAAATTTCGGGATTATTTTAGTCTCATAGAGAAAATAGCAAGGCAAGTATTTACAAACTTTTTTTTCAAAAACATAAGAATTCAAGTTTTCCCTAGGGCCTTTAGCGTTGTGCTGTCACCACACCTTTGAAGATCGCTTTACAACCGTGGGAAAACTCACCGGGCTTCTTTTCGTTGACTCCGCCATTTCTAAGTTGCTATACTGTTGCAGGGAGCTGGCAAAGCCGTGCTCTTCCTCTCCCCCCTTCTCCTCATCTTTTCAAAGGCCAAAGCGCCCGGTGAGAATATAGAAACAAGGCTGCGAGGCAGGGAAGAGTAAGGGAGGAGCCAGCACTTATGCACTTTTCATTGTCCCCTTCACTCCCCGGGTCATAAAGTTCTGTTTCTGAAGTTAGAAGGGTGGGGACCGTTGGCTGCATTTTCAACTTGGCCTAAAAGTTGGAGTTCACACTGCAGGCTCGAGGAACTTTGCCGCTCAGTCACCAACCTGAGCGTCTGGCTAGTCCGAAGAACGCTAAAACCCAGGCCCAAGGCAGCGGTTGTCATGGCAACCGGGCGCTGGTCTCCCCGGCGACCTCGTCCGTAGGGAGGAGGCGGAGCTGGAGGCCAGGCGGGCCAATGAGATCCAAGGGAGCTCGGGGTCGGAGATCTGCGGTCCTCCCAGAGCCGGGGAAGGGTTGAGTGACAGGACCGGGGGGCGGAGCCGGCGCGGCTGCCTGAGGTGGAGCCGGAGTGGTGCCAGTAGCTCCGGCGGCCGCGCTGAGGCGAGGGTGACACGCTGTGCTCACGGCCCCCAGAGACCGTGGTGCTGGCGAGCCGCGCTCTGTAGCTCCCCAGTCCTCCTCGGCAGCGCTCAGAGTCGCCTGCAGGAGTTGAGCCGCCCGCACCAGAAGGTTTTGGCGAAGCTCTTAGAGGGGCGTCGAGCACAGTAGGGCGGCGGGGGTGCGTTGAGCGCACAGGGGTCAGGCAGTCGGCAGGGATTGCCGCTGGAGGGGCGTTTCCGAGGCGAGGAGGAGGAGGAGGAGATGCTGCTCCTCTTCTCCCCCTCCCCAGGCTCCTTCTCCAGCTCCTTCAGCCCACGCCCGCAGCCGCTTGGGGGAGAAGAGGTGGTGGCTCTCGGCGCCGGCGGCGGCTGCCGGCGGCCCGCCCCGACGCCGTGTCCCCGCAGCCCTCGCCCGGCGCTCCAGTAGCAGGACCCGGTCTCGGGACCAGCGGGTAAGGACTAGAGCCGCCCTGGGCTCTGCGCTGCATGTACAGAAGTGCAAAACAAAGTACACTGCGCTCGCTCTCTTCCTCCTCTCTCTCTGCTTTCGCTCCAGCCCCTAAACCTAGCTCCTCGTTGCCCTGGTAGAAGGAACTTTTCTTTGGTTGTGGTGGTGGGGTGTTTTTGAACGTTAGAGTGGGGGTGGGGTGACTGGAGTGGGGAAGAATGAGATGAAACTCCATGGCGAATTAGGGAGATCCATCTCCTCCGCAGAAAAAAGCCGGATTCTCCGGAATGAAACCCACAGGGGGAGTAAGAGATTGTGGGGTAATAGGGAGTGACATTGCGCCGTCGTGCTTGCACAGCTCCGCTCTGTGCGTGCTTAAGGGAAGGACTCCCGGAGTCTGTTTCTAATTTCTGCAAATGATTGTGGAGATGGTGTGGTTAGAGGCCGCCCAGAAGAATGTGTATGTGTAAGGGCTTGAGAAGGGGGTGGGATGGCGGTGGAGCGGAGGAAGAGGGGGCAGAGAGAGAGACACTATCTGATGCAAGCTCTTTTACTGCTTTTCTTCTCCTTACTCAAGTTAACACTCTTACCTCCCCCCCCATCCCCCCGCCTCCTAGCCCCACCGCTTTGCTCATTACATGATACTGTAAGAGCAGACAGCTGGGAAGCTACAGTTAAACCAAAGTCAAGAAAATTCTTGCAAAGTTTAATTTCCTTGTGTTGTGAATATAATGGAGAGGGGAGGGGGGAGAAATATTATTAAGAGATTTACAGCAATACAGTTTTCTTTGGCCCTACACGCATTTGATCGACACCACGGCACTTCCAACTAATCTGTTCGACAGCCTTGTGTCATTTTCATTTAATTGCATCTTTGAAACAACAAACGCGGTGACTTCATAGGGAGCTGCCTGGAGCTGAGCTTACCTCTGAGAAAATGGGGCAATCGGGTTTGTTTTCAAGGCAGGACCTAAACAAAATGTAGGACACCTCATCTGTGGGATGAAGGGCGCTGATAACTAATTAGCAAGATTTTAAAATTTATATCTAGAAAGTTTACTAAACGTTGGGGAAAAAAAGTAAAAGTGTCTGTATTATGAAACAAGCTTTGGTATTTTCCCAAAGTGATGACTGTGTTGGCAGGGTCCAGGTGAAAACTTGCTTCATGCTCATTGGCTGCTTGGAGTGCTGCTAAGATACAAATTATTTTTCGTTTTAATATCACTGGGAGCATTTTTTAGTAAAGGCATATATATATTGATTTAGCAAATTTATACAGAGGCAAACTGACTGATGTCCGTTCTTGTTTATACTTTTTTCCTAACATTGTGTTCTACTTGATGTTCTAGAGGCTTTGTGGGAGTATATGTGGGGAGAGGATGAAAACTAGAACTAAAAATAGAAAAATATTTGAGGTTAGTTGTTAAGGAGTGATTTCATAGTGTTTCTCACTTTTACAGTTAGAGAATTACAGCTTGCTTTACCATTATGTAGGTTTATCTTTGAATTTACATTTGTCCCACCATTTTTACTTGCATGTAAAGCCTACTTGTATCTTGAAGGATGATTACAGCATCCAAAAATGTAAATGGTTTTTCATGTCACAAGTAACACATACGCACACCATTAAAAACAGTGTCAATTTAAAGGTCAGATTTTAATATTATGATAGGGGTCATGTTATAAAACTTACATTACCTTTTTTTGGTTGTTTTTGAGGGCTACCTCCTAAATACAGTATGTGAATGTGAGTATTAGCTACTTATTTGTATTCGAATAGATAATATAGATGATAGGTGTTCCTCTTTAAATTAATGAAATTTATGTATTCTTTATTGAGAAAAACAGGTGTTGATTTTTTCTGTCTTTAATACGTTAAGTATTGGATGGGAAAGTAAAGTAGTTTCACCCATATCAACTGAGTGTATATTTTTCCAGCTCATCTTAGTGCCCAGCCCCAAATATACTGAAGAGAAGGTCTGTAAGGGATAAACTATGACTCCTCTTTTTTTTCTCTTCACCCTTTTCTTTTGACACTCCATAATTTTTTGATAAACCCCAAAACATTTTTATGTATAATTAAATTATAATTAACATCATTTGAAATGAAAAAGAAACACAACCATACTCCAAGCCAGTGCATTTAGTAGTTATTTCTGTCAACATATTCTTGTTTTGGAATATGCTTTGGGAGAACTCTGTGGTTGGAAGTATTCTCCTATTGGCCTCTGATGCAACCAAGTGCAGTATGACTCATTTGAGTTAATGTCACTTTACAAGGTAGGGGCCTGAGAAAGGAGAAAAGATAATGGGTCTCATGATGGAAGAATCAGTACTGATGGGAAGGATGAGGATCTTTGGGCCTGGATTTCCTTTTTTTTTTTTCCCTGAAAAACTTTTAACTTGAAAATCTAAATGGTTCAAACAACTCAGGAACTAAATTTTTTAAAGATAACTTTTAAGATAGGGTCTGGTTCTGTTGCCCAGGCTGGAATGAAATAGGTTGATCATGGCTCACTGCTGCCTCAACTTCCCAGGCTCACACAATCCTCCCACCTCAGCCCCCAAAGTGGCTGATACCACAGGTGTGCATCACTACACCCAGCTAATTTTGTTTATTTTTTAAAATAGAGACAAGGTCTCACTGTGTTGACCAAGGCTGAAAGACAGCTTTTAATGAGTACATTAATGTAGGATTTTTAATGGCTTAAAAGTCCTTTTAAAGGACTTTTCAACTTTTAAAGTTGAAAGTTTCATACTAGTTGTAAATGTCCCCTCAGAACTCTGTCTGTAAACTGCTTTGGGAGGTGGAGATCTAATAATCCTTTGAGTGTGGGGAGAAAATGAAAACACCTTTAAGACCTTTATTTTCATTTAGTTTGAGGCACTTTGAATAAGCACCCTGCTCTATCTTGCCCAACCCTGTTCCCAAGAATGTGTGACTGTCACTAATAGTAAGGCAGTAGGTGGGCAATTGCGTAATTTCTTAGGATAAAAAGATAGCAATTCCTCAATAATCTTGTATAGAGGCTGGTGTATATTTAAACCATAAACTTCACATGTTTTTTCCAGAGTTGTCTATCAAATGCATAGGAAATACAGGAACAGGGTCTGGCTCAAGTACTTATTTAGATGTGTTTGCCTTATCCTGTGCTCTGCCATTAAATCCTGCTTTTTCAATTTTTTTTTTTTAATTTGTTTTTACACTGGAAAAGTACGAAAGTTTTCAGAAACCAACTTTCTCAAAATCCTGCAATAGTATAGAGTGTGGAGGACTCTGCTGTCTGAATCCTAGCGACTGTATTTAAGTTTGTTTTTAATAATTTAATAATATATACTTCTCAAGGTTTGTTTTTTTGTTTTGTTTTGTTTTTTGAGATGGAGTCTTGCTGTGTTGCCCAAGCTGGAGTACAGTGGCACAATCTCAGCTCACTGCACCCTTCCCCGACTCCAGGTTCAAGCAATTCTCCTGCCTCAGCCTCACTAGTAGCTGGGATTACAGGTGTGCACTACCTTGCCCAACTAATTTTTGTATTTTTAGTGGAGACGCGGTTTTGCCATGTTTGCCAGGCTGGTCTCGAACTCCTGACCTCAAGTGATCTGCCCTCCTCAGCCTCCCAAAGTGCTGGGATTACAGGCGTGAGCAACGTGCCTGCTCCCTCTTAAGGTATTTTGAGGATGAAATTAATATGTACAAACGTGGTTTAAGTGCAAACTGACACTCAATGTTTAGTTTGCTTCCTTCCTTGCAAATTTTCTTTGAAAAATTAAATAATCACGAAAACCTATGACTACTCAAATCATTCTTGAATGTGTAACTTGAATCTGGCTGGTCAAAAGGCCCTCTTTACCTACTAGCCAATAAATGTCTTTGGTTGCATACTTCATCTATGCTTAATAAACGGTTTTATTTATTTTTTTCTAGTTTAGTGCTATTCAACTCTGTCTGTACCTTAGTATCACCTGGACAGCTTTTTAAAGTTTTTAAATGTTTTTTTAAGAGACAGAATCTCACTCTGTTACCCAGGATGGAGTATAGTGGTGTGATCATAGCTCACTGCAACCTTAAATTGCTGGGCTCAAGTGATCCCTCCACCTCAGAGTCCTAAATAACTGATACTGCAGGCGTGTACTACCCAGCTAATTTTTTATTTTTTGTAGAGATGATGGTATTCTTATATTGTCCAGCCTGGTCTCAAACTCCTTGGCCTCAAGCAATTCTCCCTCCTTGGCCTCCCAAGGCATGAGGATTACAGGTGTGAGCCACTGCACCTGGGCTGGATAGCTTTTAATAATCTCCATGCACTGGCTTCATCTCAGACTTATTAAACCAGAATCTTTGCGGATGAGATCCAGGCACCCATATTTTGAGAAACTCCTTAAGAAATTATAGTCAACTTTGGAACCAATGTTCTAGACTCTACTAGAATTGAGTGTAGAAAATTTGGTTCCCACAAATGCAGCAACATTTTTTGTGTTGGATTGTATTTCATATTTACATATTTCTTCTATATAAATCTTAAGAATTAAAAACACCAAAATGTCTCAGAAGCATCTATGTACATGTGTATCTACGGGACTTTTTACTATTTGGATGAGAATTTAAGGTACAAATATTTCCCTCCAATTCCCTAGAGCTGTACTGTCAAATTTAATTTCCCTGGCAATATGTGGGTATTTAAATTTATATTTTAATTAATTAAAATTAGATGCAATTTAAAATTCTGCTTCTTATAACTAGCCATATTTTAAGTGCTCAGAAGCCACTTGCAGCTAGTAGCTACTGTAGCAAACAGCTCAGATATAGAACATTTCCTCATCACAGAAAGTTCTATACTGCTTAGAGATTTTGAAATTTGTGTGTTTCTTATCTGAAATGGCATATATATAATTACTATGTCATTTTCTTCAGATTTATCATTTAAAAATATAATGCGTTATTTTTTTAGAGTTACATTTTTAAAAGTTAGGAGAAATACCACATTTTTTATACATTTTTTATTTCCTCAGTCTTTTGTACCTAGTTATAAGGTTTTCCTTTTCAAAGTTAACTGAGAAGAGGAAATTTAGTGGCCTTGTTTTTATTACTTGTATCACTATGCTCTAAACCTAACTAATGGCTTGATTGCCCTTGTATACTGTAAAAAATTTCAGGTCTGGAAATGTGATGTCCCAAAACGCTGAAAATAGAAATAGTCATCATTTCAACACAAGTGTTAGGATTTGATTAAGTTTTCCTTTTCGATAAAGATCTTTTTTCTTTTGCATACAGAATTTCTAAGTTATCAAGTGATGTGATTGAGCTTTTCAACAGAAAACTGTTTTATTAGTTTTCACATGAGCATACAGGTGTGAGAGAAATTTAAATTTTTTCCTATAAGGGGAAGGCATCTCCTTGAAAAAATTAGATTCCTAAAGAATTCCCAATGTTTGGACACTAAGACTGTGTCATCAAACTTAATGGTATTTACCAGTTGGTAACTACTGATGCATAGCCTAGAAGAAACTGCTATACCCACTCCTTACACAGCTAAAAAAGATGTTTCTTAATCAAAGTTTTATTGGTTCAATATGTTCTAAGTAGAAATAGGAACAATAACTAATTTCAATTAAAAATATTCCTTTTTGGTAGATGTTATATTTCTTTTTACATAACCACAATTTTTTTTCACCTATTCTGATGTGGTAGGTTTCTGTACAGCAGAACATTGTGAGTTATATTGTTGAATGGATGCCTGATGGAAAGTTTTGTGTACTATATCATTTTTATGTTTTATTGCTTCCCCACTTAGTTGTAACAGAGTCTGTGAAACAAAAATGAAACATTCTTGTTGAACTTAAATGTTAGAATGATTATATAACCTTAGATTGTGATAAAAATATTCAAAGTTGTGTTCTGTTTTGTCTTTTGAGGAAAGGTTTAGCCAGAGAACTTTAAAAAATTCTTTTAGTACTGTTTAAATATTTTTGCTTCTTCTAAAAAAGTATAATTTTAAAAATAAACATTTAAACTACTTAGGGGATGATTATTTTAGGTCTCAGTATAGTTAAATATTTCTTCTGGAACATATAATGTAGTTCAGTTTTTGAAGCGAAAATAATTAGTAATTTAGAACAGGAGTTTCCTTTTTTAATAATAGGTAAATTCCCTTGTCTGTGTGTTTTATGTTTCTGACTTTAGCTGAGATGTAATTTCATGGAATTATTTGGATACCATATTGATTAAATTCATTCTGTTCTAATTTTATTTGTTGCTGGTTTCTCTGCCTCGTTCAAGAAATGAACTTAAAGCAATGTGTAACATATCTGCATTTCTAGTACTGTATGAACATTTACCAAGACTGAAATGTATTTTTGTAGCTGTACTTCATGAAAGCTAGGACAGTTGTTTAAAAACAAACAAAACCTAAAAATTGAAAAATTACTACAATAATAGAAACTTTAGTTTGGGAACATTCCATTATCAAATCTACACCAGATAAAACTATTGTAGCTATACCATTCACTTGAGTTCCATTGGAGCTTAAATTCTGACATTGCCTTAAGGAGTATGGAAATTAAAAACAGGATGTGTGTTATTACATAGTACACAGAGATACTGTAACTTCAGTTGAAATTCAAGGTAACATATTCCTCTATGTTCATAGGTTGTGGCATATAATTCTTAAGAGTTCCAGTGAAAAATTTAGAACATATTATTCTCTAATATTAAAACTTTAATGGAAATTTCTTTCAATTTTGAAACTAAAGAAAATATTTTAATGTGGTTACATAATATTATCACACTCATTGTGGGACTGAAGACCAAATCAAGCTCTGTTTTTAAGGTAAGATTTCATCTGAATCTTTTTCAGGTTTATGTTAGTGCAACAAATCTTCTAACTTCAAAGGGATTTTAAGATTGTATTGAGATACTAAGATGCAACTGGAAAAATGAATAATACTGTTCTTCCACCTGCAGCAATACCAAAGAATCACTGTCTATGGCCGTAATGTTCTAGTATTTTTCTAGATGAATCTGTAATAATAAATCTGGGCTTATTTAACTTTTGTATACCTTGTTCCCTTTTTAATTCTTCCTCATTCATTAATTCCTATTCTTTGCTAGACACTCTACAAGACGCTGATGACGCATAGAGAAGCCACATTTCCAAGACAGGCAACTTAGTGGAATAGTCTGAGGCCACACAGCTTTAATCATCCAAGTTCATGCTGAATAAATCCATCTATTGGCAGGATGTATTACACAGAATAGCTGTGAAGATAAGATTAAATAACATGTAAACTGCCTTGTAAAACTCAAATATGTGAGTAGAAAGGTACTCTTAATATATATAAACGTGGTTTGTTTTTAGATGTTGCTGTGCATGGTGTTGCCCTCATCTCCCGTTTGATTTAGAGAGACAGTATGGTATAGTATGGTATTTAAAGCACAGACTAGGAGTCAGAATGCCTAGGTTTTGATTTCTGACTCCATGATTTACAAGCTCTGTGACCTTGCCCAAGTTACTTAACCTTGCTGTCCCTTATTTTCCTCATCTTCAAAATAAGGATAATAACCAAGCATACTTTATGGGGCTTTTGTGAGAACCAAATGAGTTAATACATGTAAAGCACTTAGAATAGTGCTTAATACATATTATTGTGTTTAATATTCGCTGTTATTATTTTTGGTATACTTATATTTGATTTATAACAGTTTGTTTATGTGTGTGTTTTTTTTTTGTTTTTTGTTTTTGTTTTTGTTTTTGTTTTGAGAAGAAGCCTTGCTCTGTCGTCAAGCTGGAGTGCAGTGGCGTAATCTCGGCTCACTGCAACTTCCACCTCCTGGATTCAAGCGATTCTTCTGCCTCAGCCTCCTGAGTAGCTGGGACTACAGGCACATATAACAGTTTTGTTTTTGTTTTTTTTTTTTTTTTTTTTTTTTTTTTAACAGTGGGTACAGGTAATATATGAACTTAAATATGGTTTTTTGTTTCAAAGTTTATAGCCCTGCTTTTTTCCTTGGGCCATGTGCTCCTTCCACTCATCACTTGGGCTTGATATATGTGATGTGTGTCTGATTTTTACACATTTACTAGAACTTGTGAAATGAATGTTATCCTTTTCAAACTGCTGTAATTATTTCTCTGATTTTTTTCCTTTTTTTTTTTTTTTTTTTTTTTTTTTTTTTTTTTTTTTTTTTTTTTTTTTTTTTTTTTTTTTTTTTGAGACAAGGTCTCTGTAACCCAGGCTGGAGTGTAGTGGCCTGATCACAGGTCACTGCAGCACCTCAACCTCCCATGCTCAAGTGATCCTCCTGTTTCAGCTCCCCAAAGTGCTGAAATTAAGGCATCTGCTGCCACACACATCTGGCTAAAATTATTTGTATTTATTTGTAAATGGGGCCTCCTTATGTTGCCCAGGCTGGTCTCAAACTCCTGGACTCAAGCGATCCTCCTGCCTTAGCCTCTCAAGGTGTTAGTATTACAGGATGAGCTGTCATGCCCGGCCTCAAACTACTCATGTTTAGAACACTGTATTTCCTGTTTTGGAATCACTTTGAGGCCATATGGTGTATTGTTTTACATATCCTTTATCTTTTGAGAGTAGGTTTGATATAATTAATTAATACATGTTTTCATGTTTTTGAAAGGTGATTGATAAGTAATTTGGGGCCAGGTGCGGTGGCTCAAGCCTGTAATCCCAGCACTTTGGGAGGCCAAGGCGGGCAGATCATGAGGTCAAGAGATCGAGACCATCCTGGCCAACATGGTGAAACCCCATTTCTACTAAAAACACAAAAATTAGCTGGGCGTGGTGGCGTGCACCTGTAGTCCCAGCTACTTGGGAGGCTAAGGCAGGAGAATTGCTGGAACCTGGGAGGCGGAGGTTGCAGTGAGCCGAGATTGTGCCACTGCACTCCAGCCTGGCGCCTGGCCACAAAGTGAAACTCTGTCTCAAAAAAAAAAAAAGATAAGTAATTTGAACTAAAATGAAAAATGGAATATAAAGTAAAAGGAGTATAAAGTAAAAGGAATATTTTAAAAATATCTAAACATAATTTAAAAAGGATTCCAGAAATATTTTTGATAACATTGTCTTTGAGAACAAATGTACTTTACGCTTCTGAAGCGTCTATTTAGAAAGGTGACACTGTCAGATATATAAATTACAGTTTGTTAAAATGTATATGTTCATAGTCTCACACAGAATTATTACTTAATATTTGTAAATCTTACATTGCTATGCTTCTGAGACTAAGTACTGTGTAGTATAACCTAAAATTATTTGGAAAGTGTTTGTGGCCACATTTCCCAGCTGATATTGGGCATGCTTTTAGTAGTTTTTCTGTTAAAAATTATTTGGCATTGGCCAGGAGTGGTGGCTCATGCCTGTAATTCCAGCACTTTGGGAGGCTGAGGCAGGCAGGTCACTTGAGTTCTGGAGTTTGAGACCAGCCTGGCCAATATGGCAAAACCCTGTCTCTACTAAAACTACAAAAAATTAGCTGGGCATGGTGGCGGGTGCCTGTAATCCTAGTTACTCGGGAGGCTGAGGCAGGTGAATCGCTTGAACTCAAGTGGTAGAAGTTGCAGCTAGCCAAGAGAGTGCCACTGCAGTCCAGCCCCGGCGACAGAGCAAGACTCCATCTCAAAAAAAAAAAAAAATTGGTATTTCTCATAGAACTTTTAATATGGTCTAATGTACATTATGAATCCCCAAGGTATGATATGATTTTTCATTTATCTTATTAACTACAGAATGCATAACATCTCTTAGCATCTCTTACATCCAGTTCCCTTTTTAACTGTATAAAATGGGTCATTACATATATATGTATTTTACATGTCATTTTGTCTTCACAGCTATTCTCTGCAATATATCCTGCCAATAAATTTATTTATTCAGCATGAACTCAGATAATTAGCATCACACGGATGATGCTAATAAAGTACCTTGACCTAGTAGATATTTAAGAAACTGGATTTACTCTTCAGTGAGGCTAGTTCATGGGCATTAAGATCATTTGGCACTTTTATGCTTTGCATTGTTTAACATTTAGTTATTTGTAGTAATACAATTAATTTATATAATTAAAAAATCAGTATTTGACCCACCATTGAAATACTAAATTGAGTTGTTAACCTTTTAACAAGACAAAATTAATGTCTGTTTATACTAATTCTTAAGTGTTTAGCTTTTGTGAAAACTGAATCCAGGTAGTGTTATGACTTGTTTACTCATGTTGAGGCCTAAATTAGGAAGCACAGTGTAATATAAAGAGCACACATTTTGAATTTGGGTAGTTTTTGGTTTGACTTTTAGCTCTTTTAATAATTAGAGGGACTTTGGATAAATAATTTAACCTCTCTGTGTCTGATCTGTAAAATGAAAATAATAATCTATATCTCATAAGCTTTTGTAAGCTTTACTCCTGAATTATATGCATATAAAATGATTGGGCACAGTCTACTGATTCTGTTTACATGAATTCTTTACCTTTACTTCCCGCTTCAGCTATGATACTGAGAGAAATAGCAGCCTAATCCGATTAATAATGCTGAGATAAAAGCGGTTTATCTCTTTATCACCAAGATTTTAGCCTCTTTAGTTTGCATTGGTTTGATTAGGTCACTGCTATTGCTTTGGTTACCAGATTATTTTATATGTAAGATCTTTTTAGCCAGAGTAGCTATTTATAAGCTACTTTAAGACTAAAATGGTTGACTTTTAAAGGAAACAAAATAGGTAAATCTACCATGTCCCCTTCAATATGTGAAAAATACAGAAACTGGTAAGAAAAAAACCCACAATATTGTTTGACTGTTTTAAAAATAGCAACCATAAGAAATGTTTTATAAATACATTTAATTTTTTGTTGAATGTCCTTTTGTTTCTCATGTAAACCAATTATATTACTGTAACATGTTTGACCACGCTATATTCAGAATTGTTTTCCATATTTTGAGAAATATTGAATAATAAAAGTGGTTCCTATCAAAAAACTTAAAATCCAGCTTAAAAAAACACACAGAAAAGATAGGAAACCCTTATATATTGTAAAATATTGAATAGGTGCAATGAAGGTTTTAAGAAAGTGTAATTTGATTTAATCAGGATTCGCTTGGGGAGTAGAATGTGAGCTGAGCCTTGAAGACATTAAATGTCTATGGATAAGCATGGTATGTCATGGAGCAAAACAAAAGATATGAGTAAGTAAATTCACGAGGGAAGTGTTTAAAAAGAAATGCTGAAGATGGCATGTGAAAGTGAGAATAGGAGGAGGACAGAGAATGTTATGTTAAAGAAAATGCATTAGGAGAGATGAGAGTAAAGGGCCAATAATTCCAGATGCCACAGGGAGCCAAAGAGAGAAGGCTAAAGAAAAGTATAACAGTGCAATCAGTTGAGTATTGCAGAGATAAAAAGGAGATTGAAATGAAGGATAGTATTTGGTGGCAAAATAGATGAGAGCTGGTTGATCTGATCTATGAGGGTCCATAAGGTCAGAACATTTTTCCTTTTTAAGATTAAAGGAGGTGACAATGAATCTTGCCCAGGTGTGAGCCAAGCTAGTCACAAACCATGATTCAATGGAGTTTTCTTAATTATTCCCTAATAAACAGCAGCCAACATTGAAAAAAAAAAAAAAGATTAAAGAAGGTGAAAGAACAGATTGATTCTATGAGATTAAGAGATTTAAAATGGCAGAAAGAGCGAGAAAGAATTGTCTCCTTTTATGAGGATTGTCTGGATGGGAAAGAATGAGTCCTAAGTAAAGATATTAGTTTTAGTCAGGGGGAACAACTTTTTCCTGTAAGATTGAAGGGAAGCCTACAAAGATAGATGTGGACCTATTAATGAATATAAATAAAAATAAGATTTTATAAGATAATTTACACTTAATGATAGTATCTTCAGAAAGTGCTGTCATAGGAGGCAAGATTATCTCCAGGTATTATTTAGGTTAAAGGAGATATAGGTAAAGGTTAGGAATTACTACTGTTGGGAAAGTAATAAGAGGTTGATAAAGGATTTATAGAGGCTTTGTGAGTTTGAAGTTGAATAATTTGAACAGTGATGGCCTCAGTCCACATTTGCAGAAAATGAAGAGTAAAGTGAAAAAATTATTGTGGTCTATAATGGTCAAACAGAACATTGGGCTTATAGTAATGAGGAAATACTACTGAGACTGAGAAAATTGGGTGAAATGAAGAGTGATTTTTTTAGTACTTTCTAAATTTGCTCAGTTAGCCAACTGTTGATTGAATTGAAGATATTTATCATTTTCCTCTATCTGCCATTTTTTTAAGAACAAGCCAACAAAGGATCTTGATGCTAAAACAAGTATATGATGTTTGTTTAATTGAATATGCTGTGTGGATTAGTTACTGCTTTGTTCACTTAATCTGAGGTTGGGGATTGTATTTAAAATGAGCCACCTACACTATACATTTAGAAAAACTTTAAATCAAAATCTCATTCTGTTTTTTAATATTCTGCTATAGTAGTTGGTTTTATATTTGCCTCTAGTGTGATTTTACTGTTTGTCTTTATGCTTATTTATTATGATAATGAATCACTAAGAGTCATAATTTAAAATTTATTGGAAATGCTTTCCACAAATTGCTTTGACTGCTTTTTATAGAAACAGAAATGAATTAATGAAATAATTAATGAAAATAACTCTCTATTCTCCTCTTACAAATTAGCCTTATACTTGGTAGATATCTATTCCTAAAAAGTTTCTAAATAAATCACATCTTTCCATCTTAAATTCAGATAAATGTTTTATTTGCTATACCATCAGCTGCAATGAAATTCAATAAATATGTTTAGTATTTTACCCACTCAGGACTTGATTTTTTTCTTAATTCTTGAAATAACATTATGAAACTCCTTGACTCTACAAATACCTAGTTGATTGCTTGAAGTCACCTAGTTGCTTGTTAAATAACAGCAAAACTCCGTGTAGACCTCTAAAAGTAGTGGCTTGGCCAGCCACATCATCAGAAGAATTGTCATTGCCTTGATTAATAACTGTCCATATTGGTGGCTAGTACATTTTCTGCTGCTTTTTATATTACCAAATATTTCTTAGAAAAATAACTCAAAAGGAAGTAATGTTATTCCAGCTGATAAATTAATCCTGGAGCACTTAGCATTCTTTTAAATTCATTAAACCTCTTTATCATATAAAATAAGACTTAAAAATCTTATTCTGTCTTAAGATAAAAAAAAATTTTATGTGCTATACACAGCAAAATTCATGTTTAAGATTTCTTTAAAACTGTTAGTCTTTAAAAAAAAATTATTTAAATACCCATACTACCCTAATGAGGGACATTATAAAAATTTTTATATCTCCATCTACATTTTACAACCTTTTTATACTACATGAAAATATTTTAAAAGATCTTTATGATGTCTGTAAATAAGATTCTATGCCATTATAATCTGTAGATTAAGCCAATAATTTATATACAATCTTATATGTATATGTTTATATCATCTTTCACATCATCTGAATGGACACTGAAAATGATTCCAATGATAAGGTAATATTTGGATATTGTGTGCTAGGCACTCTTTTAAGAAATTGACACATAGTATATTATTTATCTTTATAGTCCTGTTGAGGTACATGCAATCCTGTGAAGTAAATGCTATTATTCTTATTTTACAGATGAGAAAACAGGCTTAGAGAGGCTTAATGTGTGGCAGTGGAGCACACACTTGAATCCAAGTGTGTCCTACTCCAGTTAATTATCATAACTATAACTTCTCATATCAATAGCATCTTTTAACATGAGCAATCTCAAGGTGGGACAAAAAAATCAACTCAATTTCCATAGAAAATATGAAAGAGACCTTGATGGTCTAATATGACATCTAAATTTATGAGGTTTTTAATGAAGTTTTTTTTTGTTTGTTTTTGTTTTTGTTTTTGTTTCTTAAGACAGGGTTTCACCATGTTGGTCAGGCTGGTCTTGAACTCCCGACCTCAGTTGATCCGCCCGCCTTGGCCTCCAAAGTGCTTGGATTACAGGCGTAAGCCACCACACCCGGCCCTTTAATGAACTTTTAAAACAGTTCTTGTAATGATATATTTTCATTTTAGCTTTTTTTTTTTTTCAAGGTCTTCCTTTACTAACTTGTTGCTTTTGGTCTTCACAGTGCTGAGTTCCTATAAAACTACTGAGTAAAGCAAAGATAATGAAGTACCCTCTTGAAAGTCTTTTAACAGTGTTTAGATGCTCATCACAGCATTATTTGTAGTAACATAAAATTAGAAACAACATAAATAGCTTAGAAAAAAGGAATGAATTATTCTAAATCCTTACAGTAGAATTTTGCAGTCACCAAAAATTAGATTGAAAAGGAGCTTTTGTAGCTTGGAAATATAATGTTAAATAGATAAAAGGTAAAACCTGGCAACTAAAGCATGATTATAACTGTAGTTTTTGTATTGCTTTATTTTTTAATAAAAACTCTCATTTTAAAGAGGCCAGAAAAAAAACAGTGGGGTACATTATAAAGATTTTTATAGGCAGAACCAACCTATTTTAGGAGTAGAAAGATAGATTGTGAAGAATTCATTATGTATAGAATCTGTTCTGTTAAGTTGAGAAACAAATTATGATATTTTGCCTGAAGATTTTTTTTCTTCTAAATATGGAGGAGGCTTACTGATTATTCTAGCCAATTCTTGGAAGATTTACTTGAGGCTGGATTGCTGCTTTACAAAGATGATTAGGTAATAATAATGATAACGTGCTTATAAAATGTACTGTTTAATAAAAATTTAATTCCTCAAAACCTTATGGTAAATATTACTGTTATCTTCTTTATAGATAATGGAAACTGAGATGCACTTAGATTAATTAATCTGCCAAATATAGATGGTAAGTGGGAAAGCCAGCGTTTTGCATCTAGGCAATCTGGTTCTGAAGCCTGTGTGCCTAAACACTACACACTAGATATTTTAATAGTGAAAACCATTTATAACTTTTAGTTCAGAGTTGGAAATAATTATCTTATTAAAGTATGGCCATTGAGAATAGCTTATGACCAGCTCTTCATTACATACTTTGCAGGTTTAAAAATCATCTTTTGGTTTGGTTGATTGCAGTTATTTACAGAACCCTAAACTGTTGGTGACTGCTAACAAAGTTTCTTTTCTTCTCCTTTGAATCAACTCTTTCAGTAGGGCTGGATGCTTTGTATGTGGTGTTATAAAAAGTGTCTGAGGAGAACTACAAAAGTTTCTGAATTTTAGTTTATCACATAGTTTTAGAATTCATTCACAATTGGTTGACATTTGCTCTTAGTTGGAGAAGTGTACTTCATAGCCTAGAGTTCTTTGAGACATAAAATTAAAATCACTATTAATCCTTTCCCTCAACTGGCTGTCTTCACATCTATTTTTTTCTTAAGACTTATGTACCATTATCCATATGCAAATAATTTAGATAATCATGTAGCTCTTTTAATAAGTAAACAGTTTTGTTGTCCTCTGAAAAGGATGAGTTGTGCAGACTTCAGTTATAGCAGATAGTTTGTTTTATTATTAAGTATCTTATTTTATAGAATAGGTAAAACTTGTATTTATACAAGGTTGAAAATGTACAAAGATTAAAAAGTAAGTCATCTTTTTACTCTCTCCAAGTCCAGTTCCTCGGGTGCTTTTCTGTATCCTTCATTTTCAGTAACGTCATCAAAGCCAGGAAGAAACATTAATGTTGTACTAAACTGGTGTTTTAGTCTTCCTCAGTGTGAAACTTTGTGTGTACCCTCTTCTTATGCTAAAAAGCTCTTGGCTTTTGAAAAGAATTTACACAAAGTAGTCACCTTTTATGTGTTAAATAGCATAACTTTATTTTTCTGCTTTTTTCCCCCCTTGGATTACCTCAAAAGTTTCACACTTTTGACCTGTTAATCCCTTTCTTTTGTTAGCACTTAAATATCAGTTAATAGTAAAAGCAAACATGGATATCTTAGCAGTACTAATTTTACAGTTTTATTTAAGTTCAAAATTTTCTTTTAATTGAGGTTGACAGATATTGGATACAACTGAAGTTGGATTATTTTACAGTTGGAAGGGGAACTTAGATCTATTACAGTTATAGATCATTGGAGTGCAAAGAAGCTAGATACATAGAAATTTTTTAAAATGTTTGTTTTTTCTAGTTTTCTTTCCTTGGTTTAAGTATGAATACTGAGACTAAATATGGAGTTACTCTTATTATGTACCTAAAGTTTAGATATTTTTTTCCTGCATAAATACAGTGCATTGAGAGGAAAAGTATGCCAGAACATAATTTTCAATAACACCATTAGCTTTTTGTAATTATGCTTCATTGTATGTGTACCTTTGAAACATAGGTAGAAGGTGGGGTAGATTGTGGTTTCCAAGTGTGAGCTGTATCTGAATTACCTATAAATTTGTTAAAAATAAAATATTTTGGGATACTTCGTGTGGCCCCAGGCATCTGTAGTTTAAAAATGTGCCCCAAAGGCAGCTTTCTTACTATTGGTAGAAAATAAGAACTCTTTTCGAAGTATCTTTCTAGAAATCTATCTCCCCTTTAGAGAAATTAGAAATTTTGGTCATGCTTTTATGCAGTTTTTCTCAAAGTCAAATAATGTTAGTTTGTTAGAATATTATTGTATATTGCCTAAATCAAAGTGTCACTAACCTAAATTCCTGCAGGAGCAAAAAAGAGGCCAGGACAGTTAAGTGAGGAGGAAAACAATAGTGAGTGATGGAAACTATAGTGAACTCAAGAGCTCAGACTAGATAAAGTGGGCAGCTACTACCCACCATGAGTGATGTCACATCTCCTATTTTTCCCCCAGATTTTTATATGAAATCTCTCCAATTTGTGAAGTCTTCTATTTTGTAAATGTTGGGCTGCAAATTTATACTTTTGCAAATATGGTGTAGGCCATTGTCCTATAGGCCAAACAAAACATGTCAGCAGGCCAAATAAAGCCCGTGGGCCACCAATGTGGAGTTTATGCCCTAGATTATCTTAACAGCCTTACACTTGCATGAACTTGCCTGTTTTGTTTTGACATTTATAAGGGATAATGGTGATGATAATGATTGCAGCTGTCTGTTTTGATTAATATTTTACCTTAGCATATTAATTAAGTAAATAATTGAATTTTTGTGTAGGAAGAAAGAGCAAAAGACTAGTTCCTAAAATCTATATACTATGATGTCTTGTTGTAAATATGTGACTTGATTTCCATTATTTTTCTCAGAAAAATTTTATTCTAAGCCCCTTTCATTCTCAAGTTCTGCTATTCTTCCTTTTCCCGACTTTCACATTCAGTATCTCTGTTTCTCCCATGAGTGTTATTTTCATTTGCAAGAGTTATAAAAGAAAAATCCTTCTTCTAGAAGCTCTATAGAAGATCAGTCACTTTGTGATTTATTTAGCTGCACAAACTTCCAGACATTCTTCCCCATAGCATTAAAATTCCTTACTTAGTCTTACTATTACTTCTGTTAAATTTGTTTTTTAAGCAGAAGAATGGATTGCTGTTAAGGCAGTTAATGAAAAGACCCACAGAAACAATCTAGAGGGGTGATCTCATAACCATGTAAGATTTGACCCCACTCCATCAGGGATGATTGAACTGAGATGCCATTTACAATGGTTCAATACAGAGAAATAAGCACAATAAGTTAGTGAAACTTGTAGCCAAGATGGTATAACAGGGATAAGATTTACCCTCCTGCCTGCAAAAATTTAAAATAAAGATAAAATATGCAAAACAACAATTTTTAGGACACTGTACATCAGTTAATAAAGGACAGTGATCCTTGAAAGATGAAAACAAGTATTTACTTGTATTACTACCCTACTTACTGCCTTGAGAGAGTTTCTAGGCTGTTCAGGAGATGGAGCTGAAAGTCTGAGGAGACCAAAGCAGTTAGAGTTAACAGGACAGAGTACTGGAGAAGTGAGAACTGCAGAGAAAAAACCCTAGAGATCTATACAGATGGTCCCTTTTGAGTATTCAGCTGAGTATTCAATATTACATGCATGTCAGGAAACAACCAGGCCAGACAAGGAACCACACAAAAGGATTCAAGGAAACAGTACTTGTGCTCACACAGGGCTAGGAAAAATGCCTGTTCCCACAAACGGAGCTGTAAATGCTCAAGATTTATGAAGCATTGGGTAGAGCACACAGAAGAATCTTGCCCAATAGTAAGGAATAATTAGCCCTAGACTGAGTACTGCTCTGGACAAATCCAACAGATCTTAAAAATAAGACCTGAAAAGATCAAACTTTGAAGTTTCAGATAATTTAATTTCAAACCTGAGCAAAACTAAAAAATATTTATAAATATTTGGCACCCAACAAGATAAAATCTATGCTATATAGATAGCATCCAGTAATTTTCAGGCACACGAGCAGGAAAATATGATCTATAATTAGAAGATAAATCAATAATCATAACTGTCTCAAAACTGACAGAGGTTTGACTTAGCAGATAAATACGTTAAAAGTTTTGTATATCTATATTTCAAATGTTCAAAAGTTAAATAGGAACATATTAAACCTCTAAAGACTCAAAAATGAACAGAATATCTAAGCTGTGGGAACTTTTAAGTAGCTCATATACAAATTTGAGTCCCTGAAGTAGAGGAGAGAGAAAGCATGATAGAAAAAAATATTGGAAGAAATAATGGCTGAAATCTTTCTAGAGGTGATGAAAACTATAAACCCATGCATTCAGAATCTCCATGAACACAAAACATAGGAAACATGATGTAAATTACACCAAGGCACATCATATTCAAACTGTTCAACACCTCTGATAAGAGAAAATCTTAGAAGTAGTCAAAGTAAAAGGCAAGCAAGCATGTGGGACAGAGAGGAAATTGGGTTACATACAGAGGAACAAAGATGAGGATTATAATACATCATCAAAAATAATGCAAACAAGAAGAAAGCACAGTGACATCTTTAAAGTGTCAACCTAAAATTTCTACCCAAAGAAAATATCTTTTAAAAACAAAGGTGAAATAAAGTTGTGGGTTTTTTTTCCACATATACAGTAGCTGAAAGAATTTATAACCAGCAGATCTGCATTACCAGAAATGTTAAAGATAGTTGTTCAGGCAGTGAGGTAATGATTCTGTAATCAGGTTTTTTCTTGGGTGCTAGTGAGGCACAGCTCCCACGAGAGAATGCTGTGTGTTCTTGGTCTCCAGTCTCTTAAAGAATAAGCGATGGGACCACTACAGGTGTGCTGTACGCTTGTAAAAGTAAATATCAGACCCAAGAAGTGTTGCAGAAAGGTGATTTTATTTAGGTAGAGAAAAGAGAAGAAGAGAAAGACTTCCACGAAGAATGTGGAAGGGGATTCCAGAGGAGAAAATCCCAGAGGGGAAAGGGAGCTCTCACCATGTGGGAGGGGATTCCAGAGAGCTGGTAACCTGGCATGGGTGAAGGAGCAGGGGAAATTATCCTGGGAGAAATTCCCACCTTCCCCATGACCCTGGGCTAATGAAAGGAGTTCCCTAGAACTTCCGCTGGAGTGATTAACTTTTAGTTTCTTCCGGCACCCACGAAATTCAAACATAAACCGTTAAATCTCCCGGATGGAGAGAGATGGGAGTGGGGCATGGCGCTGGGAAATTCTTGCCCTTAAAACTATGCCCCCTCACGGACCCAGAAAGAGAACACATTCCCGTAATACCAAATGACTTACACAACAAAATGAAGAACACTGGAAATGCTAACTACATCGATAAACGTATCTGATACTTTTCTAATTATTTAACTTGATAATAGAAAAGCAAATTCATTGGCCCACTTTATAAGAATCTTAAAGTGCAATAATGAAATAATAATGGCTAACATTTTGACTACTTACTGTGGGCAAGGAATATTACCTATATTATTTCATTTAATACAAAGTGCTGGGATTACAGGTGTGAACCACTGTCCCTGGCCAATATTTTTTATAGAAGCAAAAAATGGACTAAGACAGTGGCCCAGAATGTGAACTATCTTGATAAATTTTGTGTGCACTAGAAAAGAACATGTATTCTGGTGTTATTGAGTGTAGCATCCTTTGTCAGTTAGGTCAAGTTAGCTGATGAGTTTTAAAGTCTTCTATATCTAACTGACTTTCTGTCTACTTGTTCTGTCAACTATTGAGAACAGCATATTGAAATCTCCGAGGACAATTGTGAATTTTTAAATTTCTTCTTGTAGTTCTGTCTGGTTTTGCTTTATGCATTTTGAAGCTCTGTTATTAGGTGCATAAATGTTTCAAATTGTTATGTCTTCTTGATGAACTCCCTGATTGTCATTATTAAATAATAATCTTTTTCCTTGGTAATATTCTTTGTCCTGAGATCTACTTTGATATTAATGTAGCCAGTTTTCTTTTGATTAGCATTTGTATGGTTTTTCTTCTACTCTTTTACTTTTAATCAAGTGCCTAAGTCCCTTTGAACTACTGTTACAAAATCCCATTAACTGGGCAGCTTCTAAACAAAAGAAATTGATTTCTCATAGTTCTGAAGGCTGGAAAGTCCAAAGTCAACGTGCCAGCAGAATCAGGGTTCAGGGATGGCCTTTCTTATAGATGGCACCTTCTAGCTGTGTTCTCACATGGTGGAAGAGGCTAGCTAGCTCTCTGTGGTCTCTTTTTTAAGGTCACTAATCCCAAACATGGGGACTCTACTCTGATTACCTAATCACCTCTCAAAAGGTCCATCTCACCTTTAGGATTAGGATATTAGCATATGAATTTTGGGGGACACAAACATTCAAACTAAGCACCAAGACAGCATTTAGTTGGGTCTTGACTTTTTAAAAATCAATCTGAGCAGCTCTTCCATTTAATTAGAGTGCTCAAACCATTTACATTAAATGTAATTACATTACTGATTCAGTTAGTTTAAGTTGATCATTTTGGAATTTGTTTTTTATTTTTCTTATTTGTCCTCCCTTTTCTTCTTTTTCTGCCTTTTTTGAAAAATACATTTTTCAATTCCATTTTATCCCCTTTGTTGGTTTATTGCTATTTTAATCATTACTATAGCATTGATAGCATATATCTTTAACTTATCACAGTTTGCCTTCAAGTGATATTATGCCACTTTACATAAGAACCTACAATAGTATTCTTCCATTTCTTCTCTCCCAACCTTTGTGCTATTGTCGTGAATTTTACTTTTACATGTGTTCTAACTCCCACATTACTTATTTTTGTTTAAATCAATTATCTTTAAAAAGAAAAAAAGTTTATTGCAAATAAAAAACTAAAAGTACATTAAAGACTACCAGCCAGGTATGGTGGCTCACACCTGTAATCTCAGTACTTTGGGAGGCCAAGGTGGGTAGATCACCTGAGGTCAGAAGTTTGAGACCAGCCTGGCCAACATGGTAAAACCCATCTCTACTAAAAGTACAAAAATTAGCCAGGCATGGTGGTGGGCACCTGTAATCCTAGCTACTTGGGAGGCTGAGGCACGAGAATTGCTTGAACCCAGGAGATGGAGGTTGCAGTGAGCTGAGGAGCTGAGATTGTGCCACTGCACTCCAGCCTGGGTGACACAGTGAGACTCTGCCTCAGAACAAACAAACAAAAAAAAAACTGCAGTCTGGGTAACTTATTTATTTTTATTTTTTACATGCAGATCAAGTAGTTTATAAAGAACAGATTTATTTGGCTCATGGTTTTGGAGGATGGAAAATGTGAGATCAAGGAGCTGAATCTGAAAAGAGTCTTCTTGCTGTGCCATAACATGGCAAAAGGCAAGCAAGTACATGGGACGGGGAGAGGAAATTAAGTTGAACTCATCCTTTTTACTAGAAATAAGTTCCCACTATCAATGATAACTCACCTATTCCCACAATAATGGCATTAATCCATTCATGAGGTCAGAGCCCTCATGATCTAATCACCAGTTTCTCAATACTCAACACTGTCATAATGGCAACCAAATTTGAACAGTATTAGAGTGGACATTCAACCATAGCAACCATAAAACAAGTTTTAATAAACTTAAAAATATTCATTTGATACAAAGCACCTCTGGGAAATACCCAGCTATTTGGAAACTAAGTAATGCATGTTTAAATAACCCATGGCTCAAAGAGGAAAACAAAGAGAACATAAGAATGTATACTATAAGTGATACAAATGAAAATGCAGTATATCAAAATGTGTAGGATGTGATCTCCTAAAATAAGACTCAGAAGAAAATTTATAGTACCCATACTAATGACCTTAGCTGTCATCTATAAAAAGAAGCAAAGTAATAAGTAGAAGAAAAGTAAATAGAAGAATGGAAAGCATAAAAATCAAAGAATAAGAAGAGAAATCAGCAAAATAAAAAACAGAAAAAAATGATAAAATCAATGAAATCCACAGCTGGCTCTTTGAGAAGTTCAATTAAATTGATAAACCTCTAACCTGCTTGATCAGAAAACACAAATTTTACCAACATCAGGAATGAAGGAGGTGATATCATTTCATATTCTATAGTTATTAAAAGAATAATAAGGGAATATTATCACTGACTTTATGTCAACAAACTTGACGACTTAGATGAAATGGAGAATGCGCTGAATAATCTACTGAAGTATAGATTTCAGTGAAGCAGACCCAGATACAACTGCAATAAGAAATTGGAAATTCGGGCCGGGCGCGGTGGCTCAAGCCTGTAATCCCAGCACTGTGGGAGGCCGAGGCGGGTGGATCACGAGGTCAAGAGATCGAGACCATCCTGGTCAACATGGTGAAACCCCGTCTCTACTAAAAATACAAAAAAATTAGCTGGGCATGGTGGCGCGTGCCTGTAATCCCAGCTACTCAGGAGGCTGGGGCAGGAGAATTGCCTGAACCCAGGAGGCGGAGGTTGCGGTGAGCCCAGATCGCACCATTGCACTCCAGCCTGGGTAACATGAGTGAAACTCCGTCTCAAAAAAAAAAAAAAAAGAAATTGAAAATTCTACAGTCTACTCAGATATTTCAATATGCTGTTCTCAATAGCTGACAGAACAAATAGAAAGTCAGTTGGATAATACTCTCCAACCTTAGATAATACTGTTTAAAGAGATGTTATAAAATGAAACATCTTCTGAGCATGTTTTTTTAAATATTCTTTTTTGAGAAAAATCTAACTTTTTTTTTTTTTTTTTTTTGAGACAGAGTCTCACTCTGTCACCCAGCCTGGAGTGCAGTGGCACGATCTTGGCTCACTGCAATCTCTGCCTCAGAGGTTCAAGCAATTCTCCTGCCTTAGACTCCCAAGTAGCTGGGACTACAGGCATGTGCCACCACACCTGGCTAATTTTTTTTTGTATTTTCAGTAGAGATGGGTTTTCATCATGTTGGCCAGGCTGGTCTCAAACTCCTGACCTCAGGCGATCCACCCACTTTGGCCTCCCAAAGTGCAGAGATTACAGGCATGAGCCACCACGCCTGGCTAGAAAATCTAAAAAATCTTTAAAAGAGTAATGCCATCAAATGACCTTAATTTTACTTTCACATAATCAATTTTTAAGAAAGTATTTATAAGGATTCTTTTCATTGCAAATGATAAAATATTTTAAAATGTTGTACATAAGTCTGGAAGAAGTTCAAGTTTGTTCAGTCACTCAGTCATGCATTTCACAAGATCCCTAGCTTGTTCTTTCTGGCTTTTCTTTTGTCTTACTATTGTTCTGAATATTATTTAGAATTCTTAAGGTTTATCTTCTAGTAGTTGCAATAAATGTGGTTGCCACAGTTATAAGTATTGCCTCTGGACACACCCCACTGATAGTGTCAAGGGTCCCTGAGACCATTCTCAAGTTTCATGATTTGCTGAAAGGACTCAGCACGACAGATTTATTTAAATAAAAGGATACAAGGCAAAATCAGCAAAGAAAAAGGCAATGGGATGAAACCTGAAGGAAAACAGGCACAAACTTGCAAGTGTCCTCTTCCAGTGGAGTCACACAGGATGCACTTCATTCTCTTAGCAATGAATTGTGACAACACATGTAAAATGTTGTCTACCAGGGAATCTCTTTGGAATCTCAGTACTCAAAGATTTTATTGGGGGCTGATCATGTGGGTACCCTCTGCTGCACACTTACCAAAATTCCAGATTCCCATAAGGAAAGCAAGTATTCAGCATAAACCACATTGTTTGCACAAACAATTTAGACACACAGTGTGCCACTTTTAAGAGTTTGGGGAGTAATGAGAACCCTCCTGAAATCAAAGTTCTCAGATGCCAGCCAAAGATTAACTTTGCAAGCAGGCCCGCTATGTTAATTCTTTTTTGCATAGCTAGACAAAGAATAAAGACATTTCTCCTTATGTATCTTTTTGTTAGGAAGGAAAATCTTTCCTGGTTTCTCTTTCACTACGGCCTGTCTCAGTACCACTAGCTAGGATGGGTTGCTTATAGCCTTACTGCAGTGAGACTGGAAAGTTAAATACCTGGAATTTCTGGCTTCTGTATTGGAAGACAGACTGCCAATAAGGAGGCAGGCCAGTGGAAATGGAAGAATAATATGTGTTAGGATTTGAGTGTTATTCTAACTCATAATTGTCAATCCTATTGTTTTTAAGGGCAAGGAGCTCAGACATACATGGCTAGGAAAAACAAGCACCATGACCATTTAGTTTTTATATAAAATATAATAGAATTTATTAGCAAATTTTTCATTATTTAGGGTAGCTTTTGTTGTAGTATCAAGACAGATTTGTAGACAAAGTGTTTAAGACAAAATATTTGTCAGTAAACTGAGCATAAAACCCCCCCAAATTACCCCCATTCTTAAACAGCGCAAAATAACCCCACTCCAAATTACTTTCTTTGATTTATTAGTTTAAATAAATTGTTTTCACTAAAACTGTAATATTGCAATTTTATTTTCATACAAGAGTTTTTGTCAACATTATTGTATGGTTGATTTTACAAATAGGTAAGGTACTATTCTTCAGAAATGATAAGCTTATTTATTTATTTATTTTTGTTTTAAAGACGGGGTTTCTCCATGTTGGTCAGGCTGGTCTTGAACTCCCGGCCTCAGGTGATCCACCTGCCTTGGCCTCCAAAGTGCTTGGATTACAGGTGTGAGCCACCACGCCCGGCCACTTTTTTTTTTACTATGATAAGTTTAACCATTTCTCAGTAAAGCTGTTATTTCTTGGTTTGACTTTTTAAAATTTCCTTGACTTCTGACAGAATACTTTTGACATGGTCAATTAAACAAATAGCCAATTCATGCCAAAAACCAGTTGGAATTATCAGATAAATGTAAATGGATTTTTACAGAGAAACAAAACCATCAAGATATATTTCCTGATATGAAGGTTATGTTGTCTTGCCATGGATTAAAACAAAACAATCCTGTAATGGAAAATGTAAAGCTTGCTCACCTAAAAATCTCAATACTAAAGGAATGCTACCAATTCCAGTAAGGTATTATTGATTTTGGAAATGACCTGTAACATTAGACTGCTAAGATGTAGAAGTAGGTTTAAGAAAGCTGAAATGCCCTTCATAAACCTCAGAGCTAAAAATTGTACTTGGTTTTTGAATTAAGGAAAAAACCTGGTTGTATTATAATTGTACTGATTGCCTAAGATGTAATTACTAATTGAAGTAAGGGATTGTCATCCAGATTCTGATTATTAACTAACAAGTTTGAATCTGCCACTGAGCTACATGTCTAGTCCTAGCATATATTATAGTACACAATTTGTTTTTAGCAGATTTTTTGAGTTCCTAGGAATTAATGGACCTATTAGTTGTAGGTTTTAAGAGTGACTCTCTCACGGTCTACTGATTGGAACTAAGGATTTATCATGTTTTGTTAGTCCAAGTGAAATTTTAGAAGATGACATATGCTATTGAAATAATTTTGTTTTCTGTTAAATAAATATTTTTAAGAATGACTTTCTAATAATGCAGATACAGAAATTACATAGTGACTATGCTAATAAAACCTAACAAGTCATTTTTAAGTTGAACCATAAAAATGGTCAAATATTGTTAGTTTCATATGGTTCAATCTGATATTTATATGAGTGTATTTCTACAAGCACAGTACATAGTGTTCTTAATTATTCAGTAGAATATTTGTGTGTTAACTCTGTTTTGATCCTCATTTTCATTCCCCACTGTCTGTCAACCTCAAAATTTATTACTTATAACAAGCAGGAAGCAACTTGTTAGAAAATAACATATATTAATTTGAATTCATTATAGCATTTTACAGACAATATACTGTTAGACTTGGAAAACATGTTAGAGGTACTCTCAGGCCACCCCAGTCGTCAACTAATACAGGAAAATCTCTATGACATCCTCTCCAGATGGTTATTTCCCTCTGCGTAACCACTTAAGGACATTATCTCAAGAGTTTTTCTGTATTATTAGAAGGTACATATACAATACTGAAAACTACCCAATTTTAACTCACTGGCCTCAGTTCTGCATTCTGTTAGGAATCCCATAAAAAGACTACTTCTTCCAGATGGCAAATGTTTTAACATTATAAGATAGACATCATATCTCCTACTCTCTTCTCCAAGAGAAACAATTCCAGCTATTTCCAAGTCATAGGCTCAAAACTTAGGATTTAAAGAACTTTAAGGATTATTCCAGCAGTAATCTGATTTACAGGATCTAAGCTACTTTCAGTTTGAATTCCCCACATTGTCTGATGCAGTGCCTTGTAAATAATGAGCACTGAATAAATATTTGTTATGTTCCTGTAAGACTGAGAGAGGGTAAATGAGAGTTGAGTTTCTTGTCATTTAATAAATATTTATTGAGAATCTGTTGTGTACTGGAAGTTGTTCAAGACATCTGGGGATACACCAGTTAACAAGAGACAGAATCTCTGTCCTCATGAGTTTTACATTTTGTTGTGAAATACATTCAACAAAGATTAATTCTATAATATCAAGTGTTGTAAATTACATGAAGTGTCATGTAATTGGATAATGGTATGAGAGAGTGAGGGAGCGGGTGATGCTGGTATTTTAGATTGAGGTGGTCGAGGAAGGCTTCACAGATACGCTACCTCATAGAGATGGGATAACAATTGATTAATGACCTGAATGAAGTGAGGCAGCTCAGACATGTGAATATTTGAGACAGGAGTTGATATAGTTTGGATATTTGTCCCTGCCCAAATCTCATCTTGACATGTAATCCCCAATGTTGGAGGTGGGGCCTGGTTGGGAGGTATTTAAATCATGGGGCAGTGTGGGGGTGGGTGGGCGGATTTCTCATGAATGGCTTGGGTCATCCCCTTGGTAATAAGTGAGCCCTTGCTCTGAGTTCATATGAGAGCAGATTGTTTAAAAGTAATTGACACCTCCCCATCCACTCTTTCTCTCCCTTGCTCCTGCTTTCACCATGTGATGTGCCTACTCCCCCTTCTCCTTCTAAGCTTCCTGAGATCTCCCTAGAAGCCTGCCAACACCATGCTTCCTATAAAGCCTACAAAACCTTTAGCCAATTAAACCCCTTTTATTTATGAATTACCTAACCTCAGATATTTCTTTATACCAATGCAAGAACAGCCTAATGCAGGAGTGTTCTAGACAAATGCAAGGGCTTAATTAAGAGTCACCAAGACTGGAGTTGAGTGTGTCAGGACTGAAGAGGAGAGAGTGAATAGTTAAGATGAAATAGTCTGAGGAAAAAATCCTGTAGGGAGCTATGAGCTTGAGTAGGAATTAAAATTTTTATTCTAAGTGTGATGGGAAGCCACGAAGCATTGGAATTATGTGATTAGCCCTAATTGAAAAGAGTCACTAGTGAGAATAGATTACAGAGAGACAAGAGAGGAAGCAAAGCGACCTGTTATAACCCTATTGTCATCATTTTCTAGGGCTTTACTATCTAGTATGGTTGCCACAATTTTCATGTGGCCATTAAAATTAATTAATTAAAATTAAATAAAAATTAAAAATTCAGTTCTTCTGTTACACTGACCAGATTTCAAGTTATATGTCTACAGACAGTCCACGACTTACAAGGGGTCGACTTGATGATTTTTTTACTTTATGATGATGTGAAAACAACAGGCATTGAGCTGAAACAGTACTTGGAATTTTGAATTTTGATCTTGTCTTGGGACACTGATATTCAGTAGGGTACTCTCTCACAATGCGAATCAGCGGCAGAGAGCCACAGCTCCCAGTCAGTCATACAATCAGGGGGTAAACAGCAGACAGTGGTATCCTACAGTGTACTGTATTCAATAAATTACCTGAGATATTAGCACTTTATTATAAAAGAAGCTTTGTGTTCTATAATTTTGCCCAACTGTAGGCTAATGAAAGTGTTCTGAGCATGTTAGGCTAGGCTAAGCTATGGTGTTCAGAAGGCTAGGTGCATTAATCAGGAGTAGAAACAAGTTTGATCCTAGAGAAAATAAATGGAAGAGTAAGCCCAAATATCTTCTCAAATCACAGATGAAACATAATAAATCTATGTATATTCTAGTAATTACAACAATTTCAACTTAATATTCAGAAATTATCAAAAATTCTACTAAAATTCCTCCATTCTAAAAATGATTTTGATTTACCAGTTTCCATTTTGAAATATTTTACACATTTCAGTTTTTAAAAAATGTAATTTTTATATCTAAGCAGTGACATGAGATTTTATACTGAATCTTTCCAAATCTTGAGGCCTTTCTAGAAGTGAAAAAGAGGGTGGAGGGGGGGAAGAGTCCAAATTTTAACTCCTATCACCATACCACATTTCTGTATTTCTAAATGTTTTCTCTAACAGCTCTGATTATTACATTTGAGTTAAGGTGGAGCTTTTTTAAGAGTCATATTATGGTAAGAGAGGTAATTTCTGCAGTTGCGTTTCAGAAAATAAAATCCTGCAATAAGCAAGTTATTTTCTTTTTCTTTTGTTTTTTTCCCCAGTATTTGTCTCCATGATGAGGTCATGGAGAGAGTCCCAGTCTGGTGCTAGTTTGTTTGTTTGACTTTCTAATCTCCCTTTTTAACGAATAGAGACATGTCCCAAGCTTGGAGTGTTGCTGCACAGGCAGGCCACACTCTTGTGGCTCGTATTTAATAACATCATTGTGTTCTCATGTTTCATATTGATAATGACTTTTGTACTTACCTTCTACTTATGGAACATTTTACTAGTTTTCCATTTAAGGACATAATGTTGATCTAAGATTTCCTTTTTAAATAAATAAATTCAAATGTAACGAAGAGACATTTAAAAAATATTAAGTAAGGGCATTTGGGAATGGTAAGATTGTAAAAGGAAGAAATACATCTTAAAGAAATGTTATTATTAATTGTTATTATTTTTGAGACAAGGTCTCACTCTGTTGCCCAGGCTGGAGTGCAGTGACACAGTCCCGGTTCACTGCAGCCTTGACTTCCCCAGCTCAAGCAATCCTACTACCATAGCCTCCCAAATAGCTGGGACCTCAGGCACACACCACCATGGCTGGCTAATTTTTGTATTATTTTGTAGAGATAGAGTTTCACCATGTCATCCAGGCTGTACTCAAACTCCTGAGCTCGAGCGGTCTGTCCACTCTGGCCTCCCCAAAGTGCTGGGATTACAGGTGTGAGCCACTGCACCTGCAGACATTTTATTCTTAAGAGAAAGTCAGTGTCTTAGCAAGATGGTTCATTAATTCAGTACACATATGGGTTAATTGTAAAGAGGAAGAGAGCAAGAACATTCTAGGACCTCTTTCTCCAAGTTTCATGACCTAGAATATCATGTCTAAATAGCCAACATTACTGATATAATGAAACATAAATACTACACTGCAATTAAATTTAATTTTCAAATTATATCACAAAATGTACTTACTTATGTATTTCTACCAAGTGCTCTTCCCTAAAGCAGTGCATCATTATCTCTTTCTAACGGGTCTAATTTCAGGCTAGCTAGTTTTACCTCTGGGAATTACAGAAGTGATTTTAGAAATAAATGTCAAATAACTATTACTCCAGCTCTATTTCTCTGCAATTAGCCAAGTGTTTACAACTAATAGACATAGCTAAAGATTTTTATTATCTTTTTGTTTAGGTATCTGTTGTCACAAGAACACTCACTCTGCTCTTTTTCTCTTGAAGCACTCGTTTCTCCCTAAAACAGATTTATCACTTAACTCTCTATCATGTAGGACATATATTACCTCTATTTGGATCTTGTGCTTCCAGTTTCTCACTTGTTTAATGACTTCTGTATACTTAGAAGGCACACAAAGCCTGGGCTGGGGTACACATGTGGGGATCACACTGCAGGCTGTGAATGTAGACAAAAATCCTTTGTCGTGGGTGTGATCACTTTAACAATTGATGGATCAAAATCTGTTGTATTCGCAATAAGCAATGCATATTTAAAATTTTTTATCTCCATTTAAAAATTTAGCCCTTATACATTTAGACTTTACCATATAAATTTTAATTAAGTTCAGTTCTACTCTCAAGTCCCTAGAATTATGGCAAAATGCTCTCAAAGATAATAGACTTTCTTATATAGTTAACCAGTCTCCTTAGATAGGTATTTACAATCTCTTATCTGCTATTTCAAAATCCAAAAATGTCTGAAAAAGCAAAAATGTTTTTTATAACTCATATGAATGCAAAAATTTACTTGAGATTTTTGGTGGCAAAACCTGACTGAACTGACATGAAGCTATTTACAGGTTTTTTTTTGTTTCTTGTTTGTTTGTTTGTTTTAAGACGGGGTTTCACCCTGTTGGTCAGGCTGGTCTTGAACATCTGACCTCAGGTGATCTACCCGCCTTGTCCTCCAAAGTGCTTGGATTACAGGTGTGAGCCACCACGCCCAGCCACTATTTACAGTTTTTATTTATCCCACTTAGCGTAAATATTCATAGGTTTACTGCAGAAATGTTGATGTGTTAGATTACTAACTGTTGGCCCAGACCTTTGCTGGGGATATTTCAGAATATACAGTATAAGCACTGCATGACTTTTTTTTTTTTTTTTTTTTTTTTTTTTTAAATAACACAGTTGGTCCAGAGTTTCTCATTAGTAGTTGGGAACCCATGTATAAATAAGAGTATGCATAAGAGATAAAGTGAAGCTAACATATTTTTCTTTTCCTTTTTTTTTTTCAGTCATTTTCTTCTTTTCCTCTTCCTTTTCCTCCCTCTCTCCTCCTCATCCTCCTTCCTAACAGTAGCAGTAACCCAATAATCAATATCAAATGTTTGGACTTATGTCCTTAGTAGAGTTTTAAATGACTTTAATAAGATCTGTAGTTCATTGTTTATAATAGCATCCATAACAGACAGAACTTTAAATAAACATTATTCTTTCCTAAAACTTCTCTACTTTGTGTCTCCAAAAGGTCATTTATCATTGAAACCCCTTCATTTGATCATTTTATTTTCTTCCTTCTGAATTCTACATTGAGTAATTACCACAAAAATTAGTAAAATTCTATTAAATTTATCTTCACACTGATAGAGTATGGAGAATAAGGCCATTGCCCTTATTTTATGCTCTATGAATCAGTATGAACATAAATTATAAATTTTGCTTTTTATCATTTACTGTAGCTTAGATTTTTCTGCTAATTTAACAAAGGCTAATTCTTAAAAAAATGTATGATAGTTTTGATAAACGTAATTATAGGATATAAGCTTATGTAGCCATCTTTGGTAATAACTAAGTACATAAAGCCCTTTCTAATGTGGGTTAATGAAGGTGAGTAAAACCTTACCTATGTGCTGTGAATTTATTCCATTTGTTTCTCATAATGGGACTCTAGGACTTAAAATGAAAAAGAAAAAAAATTGAACTTAAAAAATATAACCAATAATGAAGCATTTACTGTTTTAGATTAAAAGGGATACACAGTGTATGGACCTTGTTTGGATCATCATTTCAACAAATACAATTTAAAAGCCAAACCTATTCTTAGATAATCAGGGCTCTCTAGAAGAGGTGGGTTTCGTGCAAAGTCACTTAGTCTCCTTTTCTTGTTAGTCTTCATCTCTCTGTCTTTGGATGTCTCTTCTGTCTGCGTGTACTACTTTAGTACATTGATCATGAAATTTCAGGGCTTTAAAATACAATCTATATGCTGACTATATCTAAATGTTTATGTCCACCCCATATATTCAATTATCTACTTAGCATCTTCACTTGAATGTCTAATCAGCATTGCAAACATAACATACAAAATCAAACTCTGAAACTTTCCCTTCAAACTAACTCCTGTCACAGTCTTCTCTGTCATAGTTAATGGTAACTCCCTCCTGTCAATTTCTTAGGGCAAAGAGCATCAATATCAGCAAATACTTTTGGCCCTTCCTTGAAGATATTTCCAGAATCTGATCACTTCCCAGCTGTCCCACAGCTACCAGTTTGGGAGCTCAATGTCTCAATGTTTGTAGGTCGAGAACTAAGGAAATTGATGGTGTAACTCATTCAGAGGCTGAAAACTTCTGGTCCTGGGGGTCTGCTGGTATAAGTCATGAAGTCTAAAGACGGGCAGGTCTGTAGTTCTGATGTCCAAGGCAGTGGAAGAAAAGTTTGTTCCAGCTCTCAGAGAGAGACCTGGTCACCTTTTGTGTGTGTCCTATCCAGGCCCCCAACTAATTGGATGGAGGCTACCAACATTGAGGAAAGATTTTTTCCACCCAGTCCACTCAGATTCACATACTAATCTCTGGAAACCCCCTCACAGACACACCCAAAATAATGCTTTACCAGGTTTATAGGTATTCCTTAATCCAGTCAAGCTGATACCTAAAATTAAATCCAGAAGTATACCTTTTGTCACCTTGGCACTCATGTACATCTCCTCAAACCATAATTCATTTCCAAATAAAGATTATAACAAGACAATAGTTTTGCCTCACATGATGCAACTATCCTGTGATTGTGATTTTCAGAATTTTAGACTTTAGGGATTTTGATCTTTTGAGATTTTAACATTTGGAATTATGACTTTCAGGATTGTGTCTTTTGGGAATGTGATCCAGATGCTTTACTTTCTGCCCAGAATGTTCTTTGCTATATATATGCACATCTCACTCTCTCACCTCCTTTAGATCTTTCCTCAAATGACAAATTCTCAGTGAGGCCTTCCTTGATTGTTTTATTTTAAATGTCTGTTCTCTGACTTTCCTGATATTCCCTAGATATCCTTCTTGAGTTATTTTCTTCCATCACATGTATTACCATACGATATTCTAGTTATTGTACTTATTTATTCATTGTCTGTCTTCTCCATATGACCCGTTATTTTCATCTGGTTTATTCACTGCTGTATCCTCAGTGCTTAAAAGTGTCTGGCTCATAGTAAATACTCAATAAATATTTGTTAATTGATTGAATAAAAACCTAGCACCTATCAATGCCTAGCACCTATCAATGCCTAGCACATAATAGTTGTAATAAATATTTAAATAAATGAAGGAATTAATAATCTAGTTGGTTGATTATCCCATTCTCTTCCAATCTATTTGACTCTTCTGGTTTTATTTTATTTTTTATACTGCCTAGACCCTGTGATCCTTCCCCACAGTAACTCCTGCCACAACTCTCGAATCTCTTGCTGCAGTATCCTCCAAGAAAACCTTTGGCTTCTCTGTTCTTATTTGTTGGTTGCTAAATGCAACCAGGAAAAAGCTGAGGTTCTGATCTCTGCCTCGAGGGATAGCCAAAAAGAGACTACCCAGGGACTGGTACTTTCATTATAAGATGATATTTAATGCTATAGTACCTGAGCTCTGCAGCTCCAGTAGTCCCTTTGCTTTGTTTTGTTTTCTAGTTTTGTAGACTTGAAAGGGCACCACTCAAAATAGCCCTTTGTTGAATAGTTCATTTGCTAAAATCAAGGATGAGCATAGTAAGGAAGTATTCAACTAGCTGATCTCTGAGTAATTAGGAAAGACTGGCATTGATTGCTTCTCTTAGAATTGATTAACACCATAGGAGTTATTGGAATTGAGGGTTAAAGCTTTATCCAAAAGTTGGGGACAGTGACATGCCTATAGTTGCAGCTACTTGAGAGGATTGCTTAAGGCCAAGAGTTTGAGGATGCAATGTGCAATGATCGTGCCTGTGAATAGCCACTGTACTCCAATCTGGTTAACATAGTGAGAACCTGACTCTAAAAAGCAACAAAAAATCTTTATCCAAAGATGCAATGATTCTTTAACATTATTGTGTGTGGCACTTACCTGGGGAGCTACAGATTCCTGAATACACACTGAAAGAAAGCCATTCTTTGAGGGTATATATCAGAAAATGGGCAAGCGTATGAAGCATGTCATGAGGACTGCCTCACTAAGCCAGTGAATGAGGCCATGAGACAAGAAGTCCTCCACCTAACTTATTTCCATCTCTACATATGCTTCTTTCCCTTGACTTTAGCAGACCAGATGAAGTATTATTGGAAAGGTAATAATCACTCTTTAATCTTTGTCACTCTACCTGTTGCTTACCTACCTCCTCCTATACCTGGAGACTTTCATGGTCTGACTGGTATTTACCACTTAGCGTCATCTCTTGTCTGCTCTTTCCCTTCTCTGGATAATCTGCAGTATTTGAACACCTCCTACTGTTTCTTGTCTCTCTCTTAATATAGGTTATTTCCTCTACCTGGAAGCCCTTAACTATAACCTCCTATGTATACCTCCTCCCTCATCCCAACCTCAGAATTGTTTCTAAAATCTTTCTTTCTGGTCTAATTAAATTCCCTTTTTTGAATCCCATGGACCTTTGAACCATTATGACATTTAATATGATATATATTATAATCATTTATCCTCTCACCTATTAGATGTTTTTAGTTGTGTGTGTATATATGTGTTTAATGTCTGGTACCACACCTATTCAATTTGTTATCCCAGACTCATGGTCCTGAAGCCTAAAGGCTTGTTAGTAGAATTCAGTCCTTGTGATTTTAAGACCTTTTTCTTTCTGGTTGTTGGCTGGGATCCACTTTTGGCTCCTAGAGGCCACCCTTTGGTCCTTGCCATGTCCCCTACTGCATAGGCAGTTTGCAACATGAAAGGAATCTTGAGGGCAATCTCAGAATGCTGCTTACCACACTAATTTAGTTTTTACAGTATAAAGGACAAATATGAATTTTACTTGATCTTTTGTGTTTTATCCATATTTGTTTCCTTTGGTTGCTGTCCATTAGACACATTGCTTTAGGATACTGCTGATCTCCCTAAGATATGTAGGCTTGAAGTCTGCATATTGCTTTAGGATACTGCTGATCTCCCTAAGATGTGTAGACTTGAAGTCTGCATATTGCTTTAGGATACTGCTGATCTCCCTAAGATATGTAGGCTTGAAGTCTGCATATTGCTTTAGGATACTGCTGATCTCCCTAAGATATGTAGACTTGAAGTCTGCATATTGCTTTGGGATACTGCTGATCTCCCTAAGATATGTAGACTTCAAGTCTTAGGGAGATCAGCAGTATCCTAAAGCAATGATCTTAACACAAGTCTGTGAGTAGGGAGGAAAGTTGATGTAGAAAAACAATACTCAACATCAAAATTCTGCCATTACATTGTTTTCTGTTGGTACCTTCCAGTTGGTGAAGAGAAAGAACAAATGTGAAATTAGAGATTTTCTCCCTGGTTTTACTTTTCTCCTAAGTTTAAATGATGCAGAGAGGGACTGAAGAATTCCAGAGTTTTTCTTCTTCTTTGAAGCTGTCCTATCAAAGCAGGGAATAGGCATACATGATTTCTATCTAGATTTCTATTTAGATAAATAGTTGACATGAACCAGAGGCCCAGAAAGGCAGTTTAGACTTGTGTTTATTTTAGTTTATCTTCTTTCACAAGGAAAGCATAATGGAAAAGTTAACAAATACTAAACATTTCTTCAAGCACAACAAAAATACTTAGATACGCGCTGTTTCCACCTTGTGGCAACATCCAATTAAAACTTCACTGAGCTTTATCCCTTTCTCTTCTTAAAATCCCAATTCTTTCTTAGTTTTTTCTAACTATATTAGGCAATAATATGTCTTTCTCTACTACCTGATCTATAACTACTCCTAATGGAAAGAAATATTAATGTATTTTTTATTAGGGAGATGAGCCCTTAGTCTACAGCTCTAATAGTGCTTTTATTAGGGAGAGTGCAAAGATATTGGAACCCTTTGCATTGTTGGTGGGGATGTAAAACAGTACAGCTACTATGAAAAACAATATTCCTGAATAAATTAAAAATAGAATTACTATATGATTTAGCAATTTCACTTTTGGGTTTACAGTTGACCCTTAAGTTTGGGGGGAGTCAGAAGTTATATGTGGATTTTCAACTGTGCAGAGGGTCAGTTATCCTAACCCATGCATTATTCAAGGGTCAACTGTATATCCAAAAGAATTCAAAGCAGGATCTCAAAGAGATATTTACATACCCATGTTCATCACAGCATTATTTATAATAGCCAAGAACTAGAAACAACCCAAATATTCTAAACAGATGAATGGATACAGAGAATGTGGTACATACATATACAGTGAAATAGTTTGAAGCCTTAAAAAAGAAGGAAAGCCTGTCACGTGCTACAACGTGGATGAATCTTGAAGACATTATGCGAAGCAAAATAAGTTAGTCACAAAAGGATAAATACTAAATGATTCCACTCATATGAAATATCTAAAATAGTCAATATCATAGAAACAGAAAGGACAAAGTTAGTTACCAAGGGCATAAGGAGGAGGGAGGGGAAATTGGTGTTTAACAGGTGTAGAGTTTCAGTTTTACAATGTAAAGTTCCAGAGGTCCGTTCAATAATGATGTGAATATATTTAACACTACTGAACTATACACTTAAAAATGGTTAAAATAGTAAATTTAACATTAAGTAATTTTTACCACAATAAAAAATATAGGAAAAGTTAACTTTTAAAAAACAAATGTACCATTTATTATTATTTCTTAAAAAGCAAGTGTTATTTGAGGTTGTGGCTTAGTTTCTTCTGATGAAAAAATCCAGGCAGGTTCATGGAACAAAGAAAAGGATTGATTTTTCAGCTTTGGTTGAGTTTAGGTTTTTTTTCTTCTCTTCTTAACAGTTTTATTGAGGCATGTTTGACATATAATAAACTGTACATATTTAAAGCATATAATTTGTTGAGTTTTGACATATGCATGCACCTATGAGATCATCATCACAATCAAAATAATGGACATATTTATCTTCTCCAAGCATTTCCACATTTCCTTGTGCCCCTTTTTAATCTTTCCCACATGCCTCTCCATAGGGCAGTATTATCTTTAGGCAACCACTGACCTGCTTTCTATAACTGTAAATTAGTTTGAATTTTTATAATTTTGTGTAAATGTAATCATACGACATGTACGCTTGTTTCTGTCTTGCTTTCTTCATTTAGCATAATTATTTCAGATTATGTTGTCAAATGTATCAGTAATAATTTTTATTGATGATTAGTATTCCTTTGTGAGGATACACTAAGATTTTTTATCCATTAACCTGTTGATAGACATTTGCGTGTTTCCAGTTTTTAGCAATTACAAATAAAACTGCTATGAGTATTTGTGTACAGGTCTTTGTATGGACATATGCTTTAATTTCTTTTGGGTAAGAAGCTTGGAATGGAATGGCTAGGTCATATGTTAACTGCATATTTAGCTTTTTAAGAAACTATATTAATAGTTTTCCAAAGCATAGTATTTTATATTCCCACTAGCAAGGTATGAGACTTCCAGTTTCTCTACATCTTTGTCAATACTTAGTATGCTTTGTCGACACGTTGTGGTTAATCTTTTTAATTTTAGACATCCTCATAGCTATGTAGCCATATCTCATTGTTTTATTTCCAGAATGACTAATGATGTTGAGAATTGTTTCATGTGCCCATTTGCCAGCCATATATCTTCTCTGAGGTCCATTCAAATCTAAAAAACTGGATTGTTTTATTATTATATATTCTGGATATAAATCTTTTATCGGTTATGTGATTTGCAGTATTTTTTCTTAGTTTGTGATTCATTTTTTAACGGTTCTTTTCATATAGCAAAGGTTTTTAATTTTGATGAATTCCAGTTTATCAATTTTTTTTCTATTCTGGGTCATGCATTTGTTGTCATATCTACAAAAACATTGCCTAACTAAAATCACCATTATTTTCTCCTAATTTTTAATGCCCTTCAAGGTCTTATTGTGCACAGAAAAGCTTATTGTAAATTATTTTAAAATGAATATTCTTATTACATTAAAAATTCTAAAAACCTAGGTTTTAAGATTTTTTTTTTTTTTTGACAGGGTCTTGCTCTGTTGCCCAGGCTGGAGTGGAGTGGTGCCACTATAGCTCACTGCAGTCTCCACCTCCCAGGCTCAAGCAAGCCTCCCATCACAACCTCCCAAGTAGCTGGGACTATAGGCATGCACCACCACATTCAGCTAATTTTTTAAAAAATTATTATTGCTTGAAGAGATGAGGTCTTGCTGTATTGCCTAGGCTGGTCTTGAACTCCTAGGCTCAAGTGGTCCTCCCACCTTGGCTTCCCAAAATGCTGGGATTACAGGCATAAACCACTGCACCTGGCTATAGTCCTTAAGCTTTTAAGGTCACTTTAATTATTTTGTTGTATTTATACATGCAGAAAATTGTAAGAGACCCTTTGATTGAGTGTATAATCCAATTTTCAAATCTAGTCAATTCACATTCCATAAACACTTTAAACTGCATTCATACAATTAAAAGCAACTTTTTAAGTTTTTCATGTATCTGACTGACAAAAAAATCTTCCCAACCACCCAAATAAGTCTTCTGATGAATGAAGACTTATATAGTAAGACTTACATATAGCAAACCTTTAAAGGTCTCTTATGATATTCCAGTGGCATTTTGTTTGTTTTAAAATACAAGGCTCAACTATTTTTCTCATTACACTATTTTGGAATCACCAGGCTAATCTGTTATTCTAACTGATCTATTTCTCTTAGCTAAGATACTATATCTGTGCAGATTCTTTAATTTTTAAAAATACTAATATATGGGCTCACGTCTCAAACTTTTCTATACTTAATTCTGAATCTTCCTGGATGAAAAGATGCTTATAATTTTGGGGTTGCCTTCTCAACTCACTGTGGTCTCTTAATGACCAATGATGTCCTTAGCCAGGATGTTGAGTGAATCCATGCTCAAAACTATTGGCATACACAGAGCTTCTATTTTATAGCTGCTTTGTTCTTGAAACAGTGTGTTCCAGAAGCCCCATTTCTTTAGATTCCAGTTAAACATTCCTAATTAATCTGTCTCCAGACAGGTTATTTTATCACTTGATTGGATTTAGTTAATCTGTTTACTTTTTCATTCTGTTCTCAATCACTCGTATGTGCTTCCTGTGAGTGCCACAATCCTTCAGGATTAAAATGACATCTGTTAGAATCCCTTTGTGGCTTTGTTTCTGTGGGCAGTTTTAAGGTCAGCCAGTAATACCTTTGTTAACCAAAAACATAATAATGGTTCTGGCTATGTGATAGAATTAATCTTTCTTATTTGAAATTTTTCCCAAAAACTTCCTAGTTATCATGTAGCACATAACTTTCAAGGGAATAAAAGTAAATAATATGGTTATGTTTATTGTAAATCATACCTTTGTGATAGTAAAATAATGCCTGTCATATAGCAGTATTCCAATCTTACCTAGTACTGTGTCTAAAGGAAACAAGTGAAGCAATAAGCTTTAAAAATTTTTTGTAACTAATTCTTCCTCATCTGTTGGTTGACCTCAAACTTTTTTCCCTCCACTTTCTTTTTTCTTTTTTGCATTCCTCTTCAGCTTCTGCATTTCCTTCATTCCCTTGTTATCTTTGGAGCTAATTATCTGAGGTTCTAAATAACAGTAAATAAACATATCTAAGAGAGAAAGATGGTACTAGTAGGCAATTTATGAACTGATAGCTTTGTTGTTCGTTTTATAGAAAGCTGCTTTAATACTACATTAAATTCTGACATTGGGTGATCAGAGTAAGGCAGTTTTTAAAAAATCTTTAAGTTCTTATCTAGCAAAGCTGATAAGAACTTTAATTTAAAAATATTAAATCTATTCTGATAGCTTGATGCTAACTTTGAAAAACAAATGTTTTGGAATGCTAAGAAGTTCTAACCAGAAATGTTCAGAAAGATCCTATATTGACTATACAAAAAAAAAGTTTAAATAAAAATTAACAGGGGACTGATATAATTCATACCTGATTCAATCAAGCAACAGAGGTATAATTAGTAATCTTTGTAGCTGGAAAAAATAATTGCTGAAAAATGTGTAAGAGGTTACTTTTAACCTTTACATTTTTTATTTATAGGGAATAATTATATTTTAAAACCCAATTTTTTTAAAAAAAAAAGTAAGTAAAAACAGTATCTTAAGATTTAAAACCCAGCCTGTCTCTTGCGCTCTCTATATATACACATGTGTGTGTGTGTGTGTGTATGTATATATAAAGCCAACATATTGGTTTTACAATGGGATACATAAGATATCATCATAAGCAAGTTATTTTGTTTCCCTCCCTCCCTCCTTTCCTCCCTCCCTCCCTCCCTCCCTTTCTTCTTTCACCAGAGGAAGTTCTGCCTCTATATAGAAACCCAGGTCCATAATTCCCTCCATGCCCTTTGGTAATAATAATGACTACAGTCACTTAAGTTTAAAACACAATGTCAACTCCCTAATTAAAAGTGCCTAGTCAGTATATTAATCAACATTTCAATGTCTATTCTGAGCTAAAACTTTTCCCTTCCCTGGGTAAGATTATCTATAGATGGAAGACAGTGTGATTAGCTTCTCTTTTTGTTGCTTATCTCCTCACCCACTGGCAAGTTGCTGCTGTGTCTGACCCCATCAGGATCTAAACTAGGGGAAGAAAGAGAGAAAGCAAGGCAAACAGTTTTTGTTGTTGTTGTGTCCTGTCATAAAATTGCTTTACTGTTTTTGAACTTGATATGTTTAAGGCAGGCCCTTTTTCTTGTGTGTACTTTTGTGGGTTCTTCACAAACCTTCACTGGAACTACGCTACCTGTAACACTCCAGAAATTCTTTCCTCCAACCAGCCAGCCTAACCCTTCTAGCCCTCAGCCTTGTTTTCATTCGGGACATTCCACAGTAGAAATAATTCTAATTCTAATTCTAATCCTTCTTCTTTCTCTTCCTCCTCCTCTTTCCCTTTCCTCCTTTTCCCCTCCTCCCCCTGCTCCTCCTCCCTTCTTCCTTTCACTTGGTGGTGCTCTGGTTACTTCAGGTGGAACTCAGGGTAGAATTTTTTAAAGAGCTTTTTGAGATATACTTCATGTACAATGAAACCTACCCTATAGAAAAATTCTTTTTAATTTTTTAGAAACAATCTTACTCTGTCAATCAGGCTGGAGTACAGAAGCAGGATCATAGCTCACTGTAACCTCAGATGTCTGGGATCAAGTGAGCCTCCCTTTTCAACCTCCTCAATAAGTAGGACTACAGCAGGCACCACCATACCTGGCTAATTTTATTTTTTGTAGAGACAAGTGTCTCCCTGTGTTGTCCAGGCTGGTCTTGAACTTTGGGCCTGAAACAATCCTCCTGCCTCAGCCTCCCAGATTGCTGGGATTACAGGCATAAGCCACTATGCCCAGCCTTCACCCTTATAAAGTGTTATCTTTAGTGATTTTTAGAATTTTTGTGCAACCATTGCCACTATCTAAATTTTATGACATTTTAATCCTCTAGTAGGATTTTTTATAGCTCCAGACTGGCCCTCTGTGTGGCCTTGCTTCCTGGCCTCTCTCCTACCCTGGGCAATGGAAGTACAGCTGGCTCCGGAGACATCATGCTTCCTCACTCTTATGTGCCCTCTCCTATCTACCTCTTGTTGCTGCCTCAGAGTGATAGGCAACACCTTTAGATTCCTAAAATGTGTATTAGGCACTGTCTGCTATGCCCCCCACTAACTCCAGAGAGCATATATCAAGGACTCGCAGGGGTCCCACTGAAGCTTCTTTCACTTGCTTAAGGTGAAAGGCAGGCACCTTTCTGCATCCCTCCCACTTTGGAGGAGACATGAAAATCAGCACACAACTCTCTTCAAAGAAATTCTTGTGCAATCTTCTCTCTACTCTTTATACCCTGAGTATAGGCTTTAGAGCTATGTAACTGGTTCTCAGACATATTACTTTGAAAACTTGCTACAGGGTAGTCTTTCTCACAAGTCATGTTGGTTTCTGATTGCTAATAGTATCTGATGCCTATGTTGAAACTTCCAATTTATTAATATTTGTCATGTAGAAGATAATAGCTCATAGATCTTTAGAAAGAAATGAAGCTTCTACTTTGTTCTCTTGAATAAATATGCTATTATATAACAAAGTCCATGAGAACCTAGAGACTTTGGTGGGGGCAGGGAATCTAAATAAATAATAACACTTCTTGTACAACCTAAGCAAAAACACTTTTGGCTTTTTTAAAGCAGTATCTTATATTTTCCTTTTTAACTATCACATTGTGCATATAAGTAGACACCCTGGAGGCAGACTTTGAGCATAAAATGTTTTAGTAAACATTTTTAAAAGAAAGTGAAAGGACAATACTGACCTCATTTATAGTTAGAATTGCTTTTTTCAGTCAGGCTTAAGTATCATCAATGTAAATCAAAAGAAAATAGTAGCTTGTCTTGTTGAGTAAACAAAGTCAACTTTTATCTAAAACAGATGTTTTTATAGGACAACTTTTAAACTCCTTATTTAGCTTCTTTTCTAAATCTGCTTCTCCCTTCCAATAGAGATATACTATATACATTATGCTTAAATTGGTTTTGTCTGGGTAGAAATCTTATAAATCACTCTAAAGAACAATTTTCAAGCTGTTTCAATTTAGGAAAATTTATATAGAAGGATTTTCACTTGTTACATTTTCCTCTCCCAACATTAAAAAAAAAAAAAAAAAAAAAAAAAAGGTTTATTAAGCCCCATAGAAAATCTTAAGTTTTATCAATATATCATTGACTTAATTGAACGCCGTTAGAGAAATTGACCTGACAAAAATTTGACCACAGACACTTTTCTGATCTTTTATGAATTCACCTTCTGTAGAGTCATATTTCAAAGCATGTTCACAAGCATAACCACTTCCCTTGTCATAGCTACCCTAAAATGACATTTTTTTTTGTTACTGTCATTCCTGTGTTACAATAGGGAAATGGAGGTGTAAAGGTAAAATGACTTTCCCAGGGAAAATTGTGAGTTGCCAACAAAGCTGGGTCTGGAAATACTTAATTGCATTGAGTGCAAATTTTCAGTTATAGTATATGTATTGGAGATAATAGAAATCAACTGAAGAATGGAAGAAATGTGTTCCATCTTATTCCCAACTTCTCCTACCATGGCTGTAGGGTCTCCTCTCTATTCCTCTCTAGTTTTATATCTGAGATGGTTAGAATGAAGCCTATACCTGAAATCTGAAAGGCCTTCAGTTCAGTCTGACTGCTTTGGTTTGATCTGTATTTTGGTACCTCCTAGTACCCTGGGGTCTCTGCCTTCTTCCATGAAGTGGTCACCACCTCCATTCTCCAGTTCTGTCTCTAAGGTTGACTGTGTTGGGCTAGGGAAAGTGGTTGTTTTGAGGGTTTTTCCCTCCAATTCCTTTACCTTCTATGAGTTGAATTTAGATTGGTAGCCATATTGAGAAATTAGGTAGACAGGGGGCTCATAGTCTATCATCATTGATGTAGAGCTTTTACTACTGCAAGTACAGTTAAGTTGCTGATGCATAGACCATCTATTATTTTTGTTTCCCAGGTAATATGCACGTGTCACTAGCTGAGGCCCTGGAGGTTCGGGGTGGACCACTTCAGGAGGAAGAAATATGGGCTGTATTAAATCAAAGTGCTGAAAGTCTCCAAGAATTATTCAGAAAAGGTAAGCTGCTGCTGCTGCTGCTGCTGCTGCTGCTGTTGTTTCGGTATTGGGTAGCTAAAAAAAACAGATACAGGATCAGAGATCAGATATTTGTTTCAATATTCTTGTGCCTTTGGCAGAGTATGATAGAAATACTTTCCTTATCTCTTTTAGGGCTGAAAAAGCTCAGATATTATCTACATTCATTTGAACTTCTTCTGTGTGCCCAATATTGCACCAGGCAGCAAAAGTGTAATGGTGGTGATTGAAACCAAAACATTTCCTGTCAGTTTAGAGCTCACAGTTCAGTATGGAAAATAGCTATTAATAAAATATTTGGGCTGAGCGCAGTGGCTAACACCTGTAGTCCCAGCACTTTGGGAGGCTGAGGTTGGGGGAATCACCTGAGGTCAGGAGTTTGAGACTAGCTTGGCCAACATGGTGAAGCCCCATCTCTACTAAAAATACAAAAATTATCCAGGCATAGTGGCAGGCACCTGTAATCCCAGCTACTCGGGAGGCTGAGGCAGGAGAATC
>NW_016107492.1:2756521-2828880 GCF_001604975.1 Cebus imitator | reverse complement strand
CGCGCCATTGCACTCCAGCCTGGGTAACAAGAGCGAAACTCCGTCTCAAAAAAAAAAAAAAAAAAAGAATAATATAGGGTCAACGAGTATTTTGGTGTTTTCCTGTAGAGGAAGTCACTTGGTCCAAATGGTTGTGTGGCATTTTGGAGTTAGGAAAATTGTTAGAATCATCCTTTGATTGTCGAAAAGTATTTCATATTGTGTCAGAATTTGCACATGAAGATGGTGTTTGTCATTCACAGCACATGACCAAAACTTATTTAGAATAGTAGGTGAAAAAAGCAAGCTTCATCTAAAGATCAGTCTCTAAAATTAATTTGAATGCATAAATCATACACAAAAAAACCTGATAGAAATAAGTAAGGATTGAGGGTAGTGATAGTTCTGAAAGTGTGAAACCAGCAACATTAGCATCATTTGAAAACTTGTTAGATATGTAACAGTAAAACACAGAGACATACTGAATAAGAAACTCTGGGGGTGCAGCCCAGCAATTTGTGTTTCAACAAGCCCTCAAGGACATTCTGATGCATACTAAAGTTTGAGAACCATTTATAGGATAGAGTTGCTAAAGACCAGGAGCCGTGAGAACCTTTTGGAAAAATGCAGGATAACTACTGATTGAGTACAGGAAGGTCCAGAGATAGAGGAAGAGTGTTTGAGGACAGATGGTAAAGCTCTGTTGTTTTCGTTGTTGTTTTTTAAATTCAGAGACAGGATTGAGAAAAAACAATGTTGGGGCCCACACATTAGTGCTATAAGCTTTATGTTTGATGATCTTTAATTAGAGTTAGTATTAATTCAAAGAAAATTTTTCATTTTATCTAATACCACTTAACCAAAAATCTGGCTGTTTTAAATAAACATTATTGCTTTCAGAAAATTTTCAGAATGAAAAGTCTAGGCACTCCAGAGTATACAGAATGTAGCTATGCTCCAAAGGTGTTACTGAAGGAAAGACATGTTCATGGCATTATTCAGTCAATTAATAATTATCAATTAATATTTAAGAAATACCTTCTATTTGGGAGGTATTGTATGGAGGATCCAAATAAGTAGGTGTCACTGTTGCCTGTAAGGGATTTATTCAGATAAAAGACACAAGCGCAAATTTACCACTTCAAAACAGTGTGCCAAATGAGTGACATAGACAATAAGTACTACAGATGTTCAGAGGAGGGAGAGGGAATACTTCTTTTTATTATACTAATGGCAGGATTACTGCCCAGGCCATGACTCAGAGAATATAAAGCATCTTGCACACTGTAAGTACCTTAGGGTTTTTCTTTATTTCACATTTCATAATGTTTAATAGAGATTGAATGAATATAAAGGTCTTGTCATTGAGAAGCAATTATTGCATAACATATTCACACAGTATAATTAAGAGACCAGATGTATTATAAAATTAATTGTGAGGTAGTTGTGTCTTAAATATCATCCAATAGGAGCTGATTAGCATAAGGCCTCCAGTCTAGTTCGTAGAGTATTATTAGTAATACAGAAAAACTGAATTTATTTTTGTCAGTTTGAAGATTACCAATTGTTATGATTACCAATTGGAAATTTCTGTTTATTTGGAGGAAACAAATGCTTATCTGATTTATCAGAAATTTATGATTTTTCATTCTTTGTATTTGATAACACAATATCTTTTGGTATATTTGATCACACAATATATTTTTGTCATAAAGTTCTTCTCCTGAATCTTGTAATGAATTGAAATAAATAATTAACTAGTTTTCTTATTTTATAGATGAATGGTGGTAGTCTTAGTTCTTTAGTAGACTCCTTATGCATAACCCTAGGGGTGGTAGGGGGGAAAAAAGTAGGTAAAGTATAATAGTCTCCACGAAGTTTGTTTTTTTAAAATGCTTTCTTGTCGAACAGAAAACCAAACACCGCATTTTCTCACTCACAAATGGGTGTTGAACAATGAGAGCACATGGACACAGGAAGGGGAACATCACACACTGGGGGCTAGGGGAGGGATAGCAGGTGGTGGGGAGATTGGGGAGGGATAACATTAGGAGCAATACGTAATGTAGATGACAGAGGGGATGGATGCAGCAAACTACCTTGACATGTGTATACCTATGTAACAATCCTGCATGATCTGTACATGTATCCCAGAACTTATAATTTTAAAAAATGCTTTCTTGTCAGTGGCTTTTCTCCCTTATCACCTAGAACTTGTACATTGCTCCTGTTTCTTTTCCAGTATATGAAGGCAAGCATGCTGTTGACATTTCTATAAGAGGAGGCTGGACGTAAGCATTTCTGTTGGGGTATTACTGAACAAAGGTCAAGAACATTATTGATTTCTTCATCTTTTTGAGCCTCCCAGCAATTTAAGGTTTTCCATTTTTAAAAGCAAAATTGCTATGGTTATTATTCATAGTAGAATGATATCTAAGCATGGCCTTGTTGAAAGACATTATCTTCAAATAAATTTCTCTTCAGAGGAGGGAAAATGTAAGACTTTCAATAATTCTGCAATTCTAAACATGTAGGTGATGGGGATGACGCAAGGTGGGTCTCCTTTTGGTGTAAGTTTCTCAGTTTTATTGCCTTGTGGTTACTAAAACATACAATCTGTATGATTACCCTGAGAAATCATGAGATAGTATTCATGATCTATCTTTGTAAATATTCTGTAGTCATTAGAAAAGAATTGTACTTTTTATTACTAGGCTGTAGCTTAAGCTTGTTAATGTTTGTGCTTAAAAAAAAAAATTTAGCTTTATTAGTTGTATACTTTTATCAGTCAAATTCCTAGGGATAGTTAAAACTTGCCACTATGATTATGTTTTTGTCTGTCTTCTTCTGTAGTTACATATTTTCATGCAATTTTGTATGAGACATGTGATGGTTAGTGACTAATATAAATGGACAAGATATTTTATTAATATAAAGTAAGTTTTTTCTTTCTACAAGTCATTGCAGTAAATAGTTATCTGCTTTTAATATTGCCACCTTTATTTTTGTTGCCACTTACCTACCTTTTGTATCTCTAGTATAGCTTTCCTCCTTCATTTTCACATCCTCTGTGCTATAATTTAGGTATTTTTGTGAATAGTAGATAGCTAGATTTTATTTTTACCTAGCTGAGGAGTTGCTGTTCTTTAATTTGAAAGTTAATTGTAGTCATTGAAATAAAAGTTCTGGGGAAATTTTGCTAAGAATCTTTCTGTATTATGATTTCCCAGTTACATGCCTTTCAGTTCATCTTCCTCCTCCCCACCCCCATGCACTGCCCTAAATAGCTGGGATTACAGGCAGGTGCTACCACACCCAGCTACTTGTTTTTGTGTTTTTAGTAGAGTAGGGTTTTCACTATGTTGGCCAGGTTGGTCTCAAACTCTGACCTCAGTGGATCTACCCGCCTCAGCCTCCCAAAGTGCTGGGATTACAAGCATGAGCCACCATGCCTTACCCACTTCATCTTTTTAACTGATTATGAATCCTAGCTTATGTCAGAAAAACATATATACATTTAAGATTTTAGCTTTTATATCATGGATGAATTCATGTAGGAGCTCAGTGTTCCTACATAATAAAAAAAAAATGCTATTCTCTTGCTCTTTCTTAACAATCTTTAGAAGTGAGGTTATTGCTACCTTGGAAAACCTAGCTTACAACAATAGTAATTTGTATTTTTTTTTTTTTTTTTTTTTTTTTTTTTAGTTATGGAACTGTTGCTCTCTGCAGAAAACAGCTCTTTCGAATCTTGAGGTTTTAGGGTGTTAGACTGATTAGTCAAAGGAAGAGAATTACCTCACTTAGGCAAGGATATAAATCCCTTTATAAGTAGTCACTTCTGGTTCCCTGCTTTATAAATAAAAGAATAATTAATGAAATGAGTAATTTCAATAAACAGATAAAAGATAATAGAATAAAGCATTTAATAAAGAGAAATATTAAAAACAAACCAGGTTAATTGTCTACATTAAAAAGTTCCAAGAGATACCAGCAAGTGTCCCATGAAAATTGAAAGACCATGTTGTATTTCTTTTTTTTTTTTTTTTTGAGACAGAGTTTCACTCATGTTACCCAGGCTGGAGTGCAATGGCGCGATCTTGACTCACCGCAACCTCCGCCTCCTGGGTTCAGGCAATTCTCCTGCCTCAGCCTCCTGAGTAGCTGGGATTACAGGCACGCACCACCATGCCCAGCTAATTTTTTGTATTTTTAGTAGAGACGGGGTTTCACCATGTTGACCAGGATGGTCTCGATCTCTTGACCTCGTGATCCACCCGCCTTGGCCTCCCAAAGTGCTGGGATTACAGGCTTGAGCCACTGCGCCTGGCCGTATTTCTTATATTCTTTAGAAAACAAATTTGGATAAGGTTGTAGAGAACAGAGCATATATAATTATTTGGCTATGCTTCATTTTTATAAAGTCTTATAAGTAAAAATGACAAATTACTATAGAAAGCTAAGACAAATATCAAACTTCTCTTCACTCCTAAAAAAGTGCTTACAAATTAGCATTTATAGATAACTTTAAAAAATCTTATTAGGGAATAAATAATCTATTAAATAATATCAGCAAAATTTAGTGAATATTATGTTCTATTTTTTATACAATTACTTTTATTGCATAAATACTTTCAGGAAAATTCTCTTGCTACTAAAAGGAAAAAGTAAAAGAAATACCTACATAAACTCAGAACCACATATGTATTTTTTTATTTATGGAATCCAACTCTTAGAACTGAAAAGATTTTAGTCTGTTCAGTCTAATAATTTTAGAATTAAGGAAACAAAGCCCAGTTTAAATGACTTATAAGTGTTAATATTGGAAAAGCAGAAATAATGTAACTATTTTAAAGCAAGTCATTGTGAACTTATACCTATTTAGAGCTATTAAAACACTTCATGTGTACATAACAATGATGTTTAAAAACTGATAACACTTCTATAAATACAGGAGGTTTACAAAACCAGTATCAAGTGACATGATTTCAGATTCTATAGTTATTAAAAGAATAATAAGGGAAAATTATGAACAAAGGCAACAACTTACATGAAATGGACACCTTAAAAGACACAAACTACCAAACCTCACTCAAGAAAAAAAATGGACAACCTGAATTGTCCTGTATCTATTAAGATGATTGATTTTTTTTTTCTTTTCAGAGACAGAGTCTCACTTTGCCACCCAAGCTGAAGTGCAGTGGCGTGATCTTGGCTTACTGTAACCTCTGCCTCCTAGGTTCAAGCGATTCTCCTGTCTCCGCCTCCCAAGTAGCTGGGTCTACAGGTGCATGCCACCATGCTCAGCTAAATTTTTTTTTTTTTTGTATTTTTATTAGAGACGGGGCTTCGACATGTTGGCCAGGCTGGCCTTAACTCCTGCCTTCAAGTGACCCACACACATCAGCCTTGCAAATTGTTAGGATTACAGGCATCAGCCACAACACCTGGCCAAGATGATTGATTTTATATTTTAAAAATGCCTTATAGAGAATATTCCAGGCCCATGTTGTTTTACTAGGGAATTCTACTAAAAATATAAGGAAGAAATAATAGCAATGCTATACAAACACTAATAGAGCATTGAAAAGGAGGGTATACTTCCCAACTCATTCTATGAGGGCAGCATTACTATAATTTCAAAATCAGACAAATAGAGAAAATAAAACTACAAATCAATATAATGAACATAGATGCATAAATTCTTAAGAAAACTTTAATTAATTGAATCCAACAATATATAAAAAAGATAGCACATCATGATCAAAGGGATCCTAGAAATGCAAGATTGGTTTAACATTCACAAATCAATCAAGATAATTGACCATAGTAGCAACAATTAAAAAAGGAAAACTACATTATCTTTTTAATAGATGCAGAAAAAAATTTGGTAATATCCAATATTCATTTCAATCTTAAAAAGCTGTCAACTAGGGGGCCAGGCATGGCAACTCACACCTGTAATCCCAGCATTTTGGGAGCCTGAGTCAGGAGAGATTGCTTGAGCCAAGGAGTTCATGACCAGCCGGCAAAACATGGTGAAACCCTGTCTTTACAAAAAAAATACAAAACTTAGTAGGGTGTGGTGGCATACACCTGTAGTACCAGCTGTTCGAGAGGATGGCTTGAGCCCAGGAGGTTGCAGTGAGCCAAGATAGCACTACTGCACTCCAACCTGGGCAACAGAGTAAGACCCTGTCTAAAAAAAAAAAAAAGCTCTGATCTAGGAATGGAAAGGAACTACCTCAATCTGATAGTGGTGAAACATTGGCTATTCCCCTAAGATCAGGAATAGGTCAAGGATATCTGCTCTCATTACTTATATTGAACATTATATTCTAAGTTCTAACTAGTGCAAATAAGACAAATAAGGGCATCCAGATTAGAAAAACAGTAAAACTATATATTTGAATATGACATGGTCTCTACAGAAAATTTGATAGAATCCAAAACTCAAACTCATAAATGTTTAACAAGTTGAAAGATACAAGATCAACATGCAAAAAACAACTGTTTTACAATTTAGAAATGGTAAAAAAAAAAAAAAAAAAAAAAAAAAAAAAAAAAAAAAAAAAAAAAAAAAAAAAAAAAAAAAAAAAAAAGGAAAATATGAAATACAAAATTTAGAAATATGAAAAAAATTAGGAATTAAGCTGGCAAAAGATACGAAGGCCTATTTTGCAAAAACTAAAACACAATGCTGAGAGAAATTAACACCTAAATAGATAGAGCTATGCTGTGTTCCTGTATCAAAAGACTCAGTATTGTTCAGATGTCAATTTTCTCTAAATTAATCTCTACATTCAGTGCAATTCCAACAGGCTATATGTTTTTGTAGAAATTGACAAGTGGATTGTAAAATTCATATGGAAATTCAGTGAACTTAGAGTAGCCAAAACAACTTTGAAAAAGAACAGTGTTTGAGGACTCTTACTACCTAATTTCAAAATTTATTATAAAGCTACAGTAATCAAAATAAACAACTGGATGAGTTTAACATAATAGAATCCAGAAATAAATCTGCACCAATATGGTCAATTGGTTTTCAAGAAAGAAGGGATGCTCTTTTCAATGAATGGTGCTGTAACAACTGGATATCCATATACCAAAAATTAAAGTTCTAAAAGAGACAGTAATTGTGTCCCTGAGTTAAGCAGAGGTGTCTTAAATATGGTAGTTCCATTTTTAGTTTTTTGAGGAATCTCCATACTGTTCTCCCTAGTGACTGTATTAATTTACATTCCCACCAACAATATACAAGGGTTCCCCATTCTCCTCATCCTTACTAACATTTATTATTGCCTTTCTTTTTTATACAAGTCATTTTAACTGGAGTGAGATTATATTTCATTGTAGTTTTAAATTTCTCTGATGATTAGTGATTTTTCAGCATTTTTTATATACCTGTTGGCCATTTGTATGTCTTCCTTTGAGAAATGCCCATTCAGATAATTTGACCACTTTTTAATTGGCATACTTTGTTTTTTTCCTCTTATATTGTTTGTGTTCCTTATACATTCTGGCTATTAATCCCTTATCAGATGGATAGTTTACAAAAATTTCTCCCATTCTGTGGGTTGTCTTTGTGTTGTTTCCTTTCCTATGCAGAAGCTTTTTAGCTGGATGTGATCCTATTTGTTCAATTTTGCTGTGAACAAAAATGATTTAATTGCCTATGCTTCTGAGTCTTGCTCAAGAAATCTTTGTGCACACCAATGTCCTGGGGCTTTTTCCCAATATTTTTTTCTAGTAGCTTCACAGTTTCAGGTCTTAGATTTAAGTCTTTAAGATGTTTTGATTTGATTTTTGTATATGGCAAGAGATAGGGGTCTATCTTCATTCTTTGGCATATGGATATTCAGTTTTCCCAGCATTATTTATCGAAGAGAATGTTCACTGCAGCCTCTGCCTTCTGGGTATAAGCGATTCTCCCTGCCTCAGGCTTTCAAGTAGCTGGGATTACAGGTGCCCACCACAACACCCAGCTAATGTTCATATTTTTAGTAAAGACATGTTTTTGCCATGTTGGCCAGGCTGGTCTCAAACTCCTGATCTTAGCTGATCTGCCTGCCTGGGCCTCCCAAAGTGCTGGAATTACAGGCATGAGCCACCGCGCCTGGCCTTTATCACTGTTTTATAGGGTTGTGTTTTTGTTTTTTCGTTTTGAAGCGTGGTCTCACTCTGTCACCCAGGTTGGAGTGCAGTGGCATGATCATGGCTCACTGCACCCTCTGCCTCATAGGCTCAAGTGATCCTCCCACCTCAACCGCCTGAGGAACTGGGACAACAGACATGCACCATGCTTGGCTAATTTTTGTATTTGTTTGTAGAGAAGGGATTTTACCATGTTGCCCAGGCTCGTCTCAAATTCCTAAGCCCAGACTATCTGCCCACCTCAGCCTCCCAAAGTGCTAGAATTATAGGCATAAGCCATTGCACCAGCCTGTTTTATAGTTTTAATTGTAGAGATCTTCTACTTCTTTGGTTAAGTTTATTGCTAGGTATTTTATCTGTGGCATTTGTAAATGGAATTACTTTCTTAATTTCTTTGTCAAATTGTTTGCTATTGGTATAAAAATGCTACTGATTTTTGTATGTTGATTTTTGTGTTCTTTTACTTTACTGAATTTGTTTATCAGTTCCAATAATTTTCTGGTAGAGTGTTTAGGTTTTTCTAAATACAAGATCATATCATTTGCAAATAAGAATAATTTGACTTCTTTTTTTCCAGTTTGGATGTCCTTTATTTCTCTAATTGCTCTAGCTAGAACTTCTAGTACTATTTTGAATAAAAGTAGTGGAAGTAGGCATCCTTATCTTGTTACAGATCTTAGAGGAAAGGCTTTCAGTTTTTTTCCATTCAGTATAGTACTAGCTGTGTGTTTGTCATATATGGCCCTGATCACGTTGAGGTATGTTCCTTCTATATTGTTTGTTCAGAGTTTTTATCATTAAATTTTATTTAATGCTTTTACAACATGTATTGAAATGATCTTATGGTTTTTGTCTTTTATTCTGTTGATAAGATATCTTCCATTTATTGATTTGCCTATGTTGAACTATCCTTCCATCCCTGGGATGAATCCCACTTGAACATGATGAATGTCTTTTTACCTTACTGTATATTGTTAGTATTTTGTTGAGGATTTTTGCGTTTCTATTTATCAGTAATATTAGCCAGTAGGTTTTTTTTTTTTTTTTTTTTTTTTTTTTTTTTTTNTTTTAATGTGTTTTTGTCTGGTTTTTATATCAGGGTAATACTGGCTTCAGGGAATGAGTTTGGAAGTATTCCCACCTGCTTGATTTTTTGGAATCATTTGAGTAGGATTGGTATTACTTTTTAAAATGTTTAGTAGAATTCAGCAGTGAAACTGGGCTTTTCTTTGATGGGAGATTTTTTATTACTTCTCTTATCTCATTACTTGTTATTGGTCTATTGTTATTTGGATTTCTTCATGGTTCAGTCTTGGTTGGGTATATGTTTCTAGGAATTGATCCATTTCTTCTAGGTTTTCCAATTTATTGGGATATAGTTGCTCCTAGTAGTCTCTAATGATCCTTTGAATTTCTTTGGTATCAGTTGTAATATCCCCTTTTTCATCACCGCTTTTATTTATTTGGGTGTTGTCCTTTTTTTTCTTAGTCTGGCTAAAAGTTTGTCGATTTTATTTATCTTCTCAAAAAATTAATTAGCCAGATGCAGTGGCACACACCTGTAGTCCAAGCTACACAGGAAGCTGAGGCAGGAGAACTGGATCAGCTGAGACTAGGAGTTTGAGGTTTCAGTACACTGTGATCACACCTGTGAATAGCCACTGTATTTTAGCCTGGGCAATGTAGTGATGCACCATCTGTTAAAAACAAAACAGGAAAAAACAAAAAAAAATCCAATTTTTTTGTCTCAATTTTAATTATTTTTGCCCTGATCTTTATTTCTTCTGCTAATTTTGGTTTTGCTTTGCTACAGCTTTCTCTTAAAAAGTATTGTAGTTATTATTTTTGATGGGTTTTTCTTGTCTACTAAAATGTGATGATTTATACAAAACAATTACAGTGTTAGAGTATTCTGTATTTTTTTGTGTACTTATCACCAGTGGATTTTATTCTGTCAATTGATTTCTTGTTGCTTATAAACATTCTTTCAGATTGAAGACCTCTCTTTAGCATTTTTGGTAAGATATACCTGGTGCTATAAAATCCATCAGCTTTTGTTTGGGAAAGTCTTTATTTTTCCTTCATGTTTGAAGGATAATTTTGCCGGATATAATATCCTAGGTTGAAACAGTTTTTTTCTTCAGCATTTTGAATGTGTCATTCCATTCCCTATTGGCCTATGAAGTGTCCAGTATAAATTCTGCCAGACATATCAGAGCTCCTTTATATGTTATTTTCATCTTTTCTCTTGCTGCTTTTAGGATCCTTTCTTTATCCTTCACCTTTGAGTTTGATTATTATATACCTTGAGATAGTTTTATTTGGGTCAAATCTTCTTGGTGTTCTTTCATCTTTTTGTACTTGGATATTCATACTGTAGGTTTGAAAAGTTCTCTGTTATTAAACTTTCTGTTGCACTCTCTCTTTATATCCTTTTTAAGGCCAATAATTTTTAGATTTGCCCTTTTGAGGTTATTTTCCAGATCTTGTAGCCATGTTTTATTCCTTTTTATTCTTTCTTATTTTTACCCCTGACTGTGTATTTCCATATAGTCTGTTGTTGAACTTATCAATTCTTTCTTCTGCTTGACTAGTTCTACTGTTGAGATTCTCTGATGCATTTTTCAGTTTGTTTGAATTTTTCAGTTCCAGAATTTCTGCTTTATTTTTTAAAATTTTAATCTGTTGGTTAAATTCCTCTGATAGAATTCTGAATTGCTTCTCTTGTTTTCTTGATAATCATTGAGTTTCCTTCAGATGGCTATTTTGAATTTCCTGTCAAATGGAATATCTTCATCACTCCAAGATTGGTCACTAGTGCTTTATTTAGTCCATTTGGTGAAGTCATTTTTCCTTGTGTGTCCCCAATTCTTTTGGATGTTTATTGATGTCTGGGCATTGAAGAGTTAGGTATTTATTCCAATCTTTGCAGCCTAGTCTTGTTTGTACTCAACTTTCTTGATAAGGCTTTCCATGAATTCAAAGGGGATTGGGTGTTGTGATCTAAGCCTGCAATTACTGCAGCCGTTTCAGCACTAGGGGGCGCCCTAAGCCCAGGAGCACTGCAACTCTTGCAGACCCCTACATGCACTGCCTTGGTGAACTTGGATAAGGGAAATTCCCTAGGTTACCAGACAAAGTAGCTTGCTCTCTTTTCTCTCTTTTCCCCAGTCAGAAGGAACCTTTCTCTGTACTATGCTGCCTGGACTTGAGGGAGAGGTGACACAGACATTCCTGTGACCACCACAGCTGACACTGCAGAGTCTCACCTGAAGGTTTATAGACCAGCACAGTACTGGGGTTCACCCAAGTTACATGGCCACTACTGCTAGTGTTTATTCAAGGCCCATGACTACTTTAGTCAGCACATGGTGAATCCTGCTGGAATTGAGTCTGTTCCAGCAGGACAGTGCATTTTCTTCTGGCCCAGAATGGGTCTAGAAACACCATCTAGGAGAAAAGACTTGGAATTGGGGGCTTCAGGAATCTGCTAAACTGGTACTCAAGTTGTGAGACCAAGTCCTCTGTGCTCTTCCCACTCCATCCTCCACATGGAAAGTGTCTTCCCCAAGAGCTGCACTGCCTGGAGTTGGGGAGGGGTGATACAGGCACTCCCTTAGCTGCCACCATTGGTTTCACACTGGGTTGCATCCCAAGTCCATGGCCTCTGAGACCAGTGCAGCACCAGGGTTTGCCTGAGGACTGCAGTCCTTGTGGCCTGACTGCCACTCAAATTTATTCTGTGATCCAGTCCACTTTAGTCAGCTGGTGGTGAACCCCCCCACTGGCCTGAAACTGGGTTCTTTTTGTTGGAGTTGAGGATTCCCCTCTAGCCAACTGGTGGTCTGAATGCCGCCTCCATAGGCATTGACAGAATTCCTACCTGTGCTGTGTTCTGCTGTGACAGAGCAACACTGAGCTTCATTGCAAAGTCCCACACTAACTTCGCTGTCTCCTCCAAGCATATAGACTCTGACTACTCACTGCACTGCCTGGGATTGGTGTAGTCCATGCGTGACTGTCTCTCGTATACTCTTCAGTGCCTCTTTCCTTGATAAAAGTACCTGGTTTGAGCATAGAAACTTTTATTACTCACCTGATTTTTTTGTTCTTATGAAGGTGCTGTCTTGCATAGATCGTTCAATTTAGTGTTCCTGATGGGAGATTATTGCTCAGGGTTCTATTTGGCCATCTTGCTCTGTCTCCTTCCTGGTAATTTTTAAATACTTCTCTTTTCTTTTCAAAGAGAAAATTAGTAAACTAGATGACAGTGCTGAAGAGATCACCATAATACTAAAAATATGAGAGAGTTTAGGTTTATGAAGCATTGAATGAAATGGTCCAACATACCTCTGAGTTCCAGAAGAAGGAAAACCAAGAGGATAGGAAACAGAACAATTAATGAAGATATAATAGTTGATAATTTTTGAGAGCTGATAAAATATGTAAATCTTCAAATTCTAAAAGCTTACGTCACAGTCAAAATAAAAAAATAATAATAATGGGATTGGAAGTATAGGAAAACATAAACAAGAGAAGGTTTTTAAAGCAATCAGAAAGAAACAGAAAGCTGAATTACCTACAAAGAAAAAAGAGTTTGCTTAAGAGCAGACTGAACAGTAAAAATAAGGTCAGAATTTGGTAGAATTAAGTAAATTTTTATAACTACTTAATTTCATTAAGAAATAAAATCTTAAAACTGCTGTGAGGATACATAATTATTTCAAGAAAAAAGAGAAAACATTATCACTATAACAACCTAGAGTAACATTGTCTAAAAGAAATATAAACATCATATATAATTTAATGTTCTCTATGAGCTGTATTAGAAGGATAAAAAGAGATAGATGAAATTAATTTCTTTATTTTATTTAATCCAATATATTAAAAATATCATTTTTATATGTAACCAGTATAAAAAAGTGTTAATTAGATGTTATACACTTTATTAGTACTAAGTCATCAAAATCTGTTTTGCACTCATAGCATATGCCAATTCAGACTCTAAATTTTATCAAAAATGTTTATATTTCATAAAATATACAGATGAAAAAGTAATTTACATACCTAAGTTGTTACAAGCATACTTAAAAGTTTTCCAACATCTGATTAAGTATTCATCTTTAAATTAAATTTTAAATAAATTAAAATTTTAATTCATCGGTTTCAGAGGCCACATTTCAAATTCTTAAAAGCGGCCAGGCATTGTGATTCACACCTGTAATCCCAGCAGTTCGAGAGGCCAAGGCAGGTAAATCACTTGAGGTCATGAGTTCAAGACCAGCCTGGTCAACATGGTCAAACTCTGTCTATACTAAAATACAAACATTAGCTGGGCATGGTGGCACGTGCTTGTATTCCCAGCTACTCAGGAGGCTGAGGCAGGAGAATTGCTTGAACCTGAGAAGTGGAAGTTACAGTGAGCTGAGATCATGCCACTGCACTCCAGGCTAGGTGACAGAGCAAGACTCCATCTCAAAAAACAAAAACAAACAAACAAAAAACTTAAAAGCCACACATGGTTGATGGCCACTGCATTGGAATGTACAGATAGAATTTGATGTCTTTCTAAACTTTGGTTCAAGATTAAGGTCAAAACAAAACATTTTCATATGAAAACTGTGAGTATTTACCAACAACAAATCCTCATTTAAAAAAATTACTAAAAGATGTATTTCAGGAAGGTGAAAATATGACCCAGAGGAAGAAAAAGATTCGAGAAGGAACAGTAAGCAAAAGAATCGGTCAACTTAATGGTCAATCTAAACAATCAATGGCTGTGTAAAACATCAACAGCAATCATTGCAAATTTAAAATTAGAAGTAATATAGTAGTATGTAAGACTGAAGTAGGTGATAGGAATTAAAGCAGTCTAAGGGTTGATTCGGTTTATGAGAATAATAGGAATAATTGGCCTTAGAGTTTGTGTAGTTCAAATATCCTTAAAGTTTTTAGCAATAATCACAAAATAAGAAAATGTAAAACTTCTAATCTGGTAGAAACAAAGGAGAATAAGTAGCACAATTAAAGTATAAGAAGAGAGACAAAGCATGAACTTCAAATTGAATTCCTGAGGTTTTTTAAAAGAAGACTTTATAGGAAATATAGAAAGTTTTTATGGATTAAAAGTTTTTGAGTAAATATTTGTACAGGTTATGCAACTTTTAAAAGGTCAAATTCTAACTAGTTCCTTAATATTATATTCCTTATTATCTATAGCCATAATTTTGTAAAGAGAGTGTATCAGTTGTCTTTGACATGCTACATCTTGCCCTGCATTCATAAGTCCAGAATTAACAGGTCCTTCAAGTTAAATGTGTTTGAGCTGTGTGAAATTACCCATTTGTTCCCTGGAAACAAACTATAAAACATGAAATTATATTTAATGTCTAACATGCTTAATATGAATAATGTAGGTTGCTAGTTTTATAAATTTAAATAGGCATGCAGTTAAGAGTTACTACAGTTCATCCTCTGTAGTCTTATCCTTGGTGATAAATATTAATTTTGCTCACTATATTTATTGTTTAATTTTTTATGCTTAACAGAGACTTTATTGTTGAGGTGTAAGATACATTGCAAACAGCATTATTCTCAATTGTACAGCCTGATGAATTTTATGAATGTGCACACTCATATAGTAACCACCCAGATTCAGATATAGAGCATTTTCAGTACCTGGAAGGCTCCCTCATGCTCCCTTCTAGTCAATTCTTGTTTACCAAGGGTAATCACTACTATGACATATCACACAGAAAATGTTTGCCTGGTTTTGAACATCATGAAAATGGAATCATACAATGTGAACTCTTTGGTGTTTGACTTCTTTTACTCAACATTCTGTTGGACTTATTCAGATTATGTAACTAACGTTTTTAAAGAAAACATTTTACAAGTATTTATCAATATCTTTTCTCCAATATAGAAATTAAAAGAGAGCTTTATACCTTGTATCATTTAGTAATAAGTTAAAATTTTACTTTCTTGGCATGATGTATATCAGTCATAGTTAACATTTTTATAGGAAGTGTATACCATTTTTGAAAAATTGAATAGCTTACCATTCAAATAATCTTTCTTCCTTCTTTTCTTTTTGAGAAGGAAAATGTCTTTACAATGTAAGTGGCAGGGCAGAGAAGGGTGAGGGGGATATGGTCAGTAGCAGCAGAGAATGGCATTAGTGATCATAAAAATATTTTTCATGAGTACCTACAGGTCATGTTTACATGGAACCATGTCACACAAGACAAAGCCAGTTTCTCTCTGGAAAGATATATGTTTTTTCCTCTGGAAACTAAAAAGCATACGCTATTCTTCATTGACCTTTTCATCCAGTTCCCCAAAAATGAAATAAATGCCAGTCACCTTTGATATTATTGATGTTTCTGTCTTTGTATAAATTTCAGGCCCTTGAAAGTAAAATGAAATCACTGAGTTCATTATTTAAATTTTGTATCTGCTCTTCTTACAACCTCACCCCCAAGATTTATGCAGATGGCAGAGGTGGAAGAAAAAAAGATCTCTTTTAACTTGAAACTTTGTCTGCACTTGCAAAACAAAACAAAACAAAAACCTGCTGCTTTTTGTTTACCATAAAACTTTTTTTACTGCTAATTATCTCCATTGTAGTTTATCTGGCAAAATGTAATGTGGCAGCTGTAAAATCTGCAGAGGCTATAATGAAATTGCTAGGTGGCAACAGAAATGCTAGCACTTTAAGAGGCTTAGCACATCATTCCAAAATTGCTTTGACAAAATTGTTAAGCTAACAATAAGATTAAGTTTTTAAATAGAATTTACTATTCAGAGTTAACATTTTTATAGCTGCTTTAACAGGATGATCAAATAAGATATGATTGTTATATTTTTAAAAAGAAACCACTTTGAAGCAAACTGTCTTTTAGACGTCTGCAGCTAAAATATTACACATACATAGAATAGTTTTCCTCTCAAAGTTTGGATACTCTTCAGGAAAATAAAAACTGATATTAATTCCTTGACCTTCTTGAGGTACTGGTTGTGTGCCTAATGATGCGTTTGTATATCAGACAGGGTGAGAGATTAAAGGTGCTCACCTCATATACTATGGATATATATTGGATTTATAGGAAGTGTTGGATTACAGGCACTTACCACAGCTACTTGGAAGCAGAAGCAAGAGGATCGCTTGAGCCCAGGAGTTTGAGGCTGCAGCCAGCTACGATCGCACGCACCACTGCTCTCCAGCCTGGGTGACAGAGTGAGACCTCGACTCTTAAGAATACATAAATATATACGAAGTGCTACAGAAGAAACAAAATGCTTAGGAATTTCATTTCTAGTTTGCTTTACTTTGGGAATGAGACAGGAAAAGCCAAATGAAGTTAATGTTAATTAAGTTGTGTAGGGGAAAAGAATATCTTTTTCTTACCCATTGCTAGGTTCATGGCTGAGGTGCCTATAATAAAAGACAGAGGAACAAAAGAAAAACATGCAAATTTATGGTATATAAGTTTTATGTAACACAAGAGCCTTTGGAATTGAAAATTTAAAGGAACAAGTAAACCTGTGGGGGGTTTTGCACTGTTTGATAGAGAAGTGGGTGGGGTTGAGCGTATAATTGGATAACAAAGTATGATCTAATGTAATAAACTGGGGGAAACTTAGCAAGGCCTTTTTGTTCAGATTCTTCTTTGTGTCCCTTTGTCTTCAGAGATGAGGATGTTTCTTTCCTCCAGCTATACGAATGGCACCTCTTGAATGAAAGTCTTTTGACCTATTTCCAATGAAAAGGGTGGGAGAAGGTCAGAGAGTGACCTTCCTGCTTCTGTGGTTTTCTCAAATACCAAGGTGCCATAATCTGGGGCAGCATGTTCTGAAACCCATCAGTGGATAAGGCAGTTTATTTCTAAATGTCAGTGACAGTCTCAATTTGGTGCTCTTTACTCTGCTTCCATATTATAAATAGAGAAGAGCTATTTAAGTCTCTTTTGTAGCCTGAAATTACTGATAGTTATTCTACCTTTCTAATAAAATGACGTTATTATAATTTGGATAAATTAGTTACTTGTTACATTTTTTGGCTTGCTGTATCTCCTGTAAAGTGCCTTATTTATAGCTTTGTAAGATGCAAAACAAAAAAAGCATCGGGAAAGGATATAAAGTCATACATACCTCATCTTATTATATACTTAATATCAGTTAATTGACATAGAATTGGAGCAAGTACAAGGTCAAGAAGCAACTTAATTAAGCTATGATACCATTTTAATATCCCTAATGAGAGCAGTGGTTTTTATTTGTGTGTAGGGTAGGTTGGTACACATATGGATTCTCCAGGAAGGTTTTTAAAAATACTGTGTAGATTCCTGTGCTCTGTCTCCAGAATTCACACCAAAGTCTTCAGTGGATCAGGAAACAGAAAGCCTCTGTCGTTTCTTAATTACCTTAAACTCCCAAAGTCAGACATTATAAATAAGTTTGTTTCAGTATTCAAATTAGCCAAGCTGACTCTTATTTTAAATCATACTTGAAAATATAACTAAAAGAGATTGGAGAGTAAAGTTCAAAAGTATTCTCTGGGTGAATAATTTAGAGTTTCCGGTATTTGAAAGTTGAAAGAAAACTTTGCTTTTCTTGAGAGTGGAACTCCAAAATATTTGTTTTTGCATGTGATCAGCAAAGTCTAAATTAGTAAGTTATTTTCAAGCAGGGCAGAAGGGCAACTTAAAAAGGTTGTGGACCTGTGGTATAGATTTTAAATGGGAAACAAATTCTTTTTTTTTGTGAATATTTCAGTTAGATAATTATAATGGCATTTTACCTGATCTTTTGGGAAATTATAATTTGTATCCTTAAACCACCTTTATTTTAGAAGAAATATGTGAAAACAGGGTTACAAAAACTTTTTTTCAGCATTTTGGCTTATAATTTGGGGAGATACAGTTTTTTTTTATGGTAAGCATAAAGCAGATTGGTGGAAAAGGTGAAAGTGAAAGGCAAATCAAAGAGAAAGAACATAGTAAATCAAAGGAATAAAGTAAGCAGGTTCCTCAGCATATGATAAGAAAGGAGGGAGGAATGAAAGGAACTGCTACAACTTCTTTCATGCTACTTGAATAGGGTAGCCAAGCCAGCTTGCTTAAGAAGACAGCAAGAGACCTGCTTCCCTCTGTCCACATTGTCCAATCACTAAGCCTTGTCACTTTTAATAATAACCAATTTGGTTTTACTAATATAGGTTGTCTGTATATCACTTGTTTCATTACTGTTTTGTTGCCAAGTAGCATAGTTCTGGAACCTCAAGAGTCTTGCAAGTACATAACAAACACAATTACTAGAAGCCTAATTGATCAGAAGCCATACCAAGATTCCAGTGGTTGTGGTTTGTCCAAGCAGCTTGCATGTGTTTAGTCATTTTAAAAAGAAAACGTGTGTGTGTGTGTGGCTAATGTCATCATTAAGAAATAAAAGTATCTTTGATCTCCTATTCTTAGATCAATTTGGAGTAACAAGTTTGCATGATTTCATGTTATTAGAATACTGCAACTTGTATTACAAATAAAAATTTCTAAAACTGTATGCTGATACTGTCCTGATATGTGCATTCGAAAAAAATCTTCATTTAATAAGTCATGTTTTACCTAAAATAATGACTATGTATAGTAAAGCACCAATTTGACAAATGTAGTTACTCAATAAGTACTAATTGGTTTGATCCTCAAATATTAAAGCAGTTGTTCTAAATTGAGGATCTATGCTAACTAGGAATGCCATGTAAATAATAAACTAATAAATAATAAATAACCAGTAAATAAACCAATAAATTAACCAATAAACCAATAAATAACCAGTAAATAATAGACTACTTATAAAAAGGATATTCCCCAAGGAATTTTAATTAAAGAACAAATTGATATTTTAGGATACTTTGTACTTTAAATAATTTGTATTTCTAACTTTTTTTTTTTGGAGACGGAGTTTTGCTCTTGTTACCCAGGCTGGAGTGCAATGGCGTGATCTCGGCTCACCGCAACCTCCGCCTCCTGGGTTCAAGCAATTCTCCTGCCTTAGCCTCCCAAGTAGCTGGGATTACAGGCATGCGCCACTGATACCTTTATTATTAAGGAAACCAAAGAGCACTGGGTGTCGGTAAATAGCTGATCAGGCAGTGGAATTAGACCTTGTACTCTCAGCCTGGTGAGCAGTCTATATNTTTCACCATGTTGACCAGGATGGTCTCAATCTCTTGACCTCGTGATCCACCCTCCTCGGCCTCCCAAAGTGCTGGGATTATAGGCGTGAGCCACCGCGTCCGGCCTCTAACATTATTTCTAAGTAAAAGATGCCAAAATAAATTTCCAAAGATCTAGAACAGTTTGAGATTTGGTCTATTCTGAAACTACAGTGCTTGTCATGGATAATACACTGTCTTCTATGGGAGGGAAGTGCTAAGAAGGTGATTGAGGACAAATTTGAGTGGTGACTTTTCTTAGATGTGTAGTCTACATCTGGTATCTTTGAGAAAAAGTTTTAAATAATAGTGGTCACCACTTTTATATGGCACTTTCTGCTATATGCCAGGAACTGCCTTAAGTCTCTGGTTTTTGTTTTTTCATTAATCCTCACTATAGCCTTATCTATGATGTGACAATGATTTTTGTAAATAAAGAAATTTAGGCACAGAGGGGCTAAATAACTTACTGAAGATCACTGTGTAAACTATAAATATCAAACTTGGGATTTGAACCCAGGGATTCTGGCTTACACCATACTGTCTCTCAATAAAATGAGACTACATACTAAATTACTGAAGTCAGCTACTATACAAAGAATTAAATGAAACTGACAGTTTCTCTGATATTGAACTGGCATTGTTGTCTGGGGTAAATACCCAAGGTTCGTAGCCTTGTGCCAAGAAGATTAAGGACATGGACACACACAAGGAATGAGTTTAGGAGCAGAGGTTTAATAGGCAAAAGAAAGAGGAAGAAGAACTGCTCTCTCCCTCTCTTATCTCTCTCCCAGTCTCTCTAGAAGGGAACTTAAAAAGGTTGTGGACCTGTGGTATAGATTTAAAATGGGAAACAAATTCATTTTTTGCAAATATTTCACTTAGATAATTATAATGGCATTGTACCTGATATTTAGGGAAATTATGATTTGTATTTTTAAACCACTTTTATTCTGGAAGAAATATGTGAAAACAGGATTACAGAAACATTTTCTCTTTTTCTAGAGAGAGAGAAGAGAAGGAGACTCCTGGGAATTCCAGCCTGGAATAGGAGTGCACCATATTTTATAGACAGGCTTGAGGAGGTGATATCTGATTTACATACGGCCCACAGATGGGCAGGACCAGGTGTGATGTTTACTTAGCGCATGGGGAAGGCTGGCCACCCCACCCTAATTTTATTATGCAAATGGGCTTTCCATGTGGCTGGCACCATGTTGTCTGCTCCTTGCTGTACAGGTGGCTGGCAAAGAGAAGAGACGATGGAGCCACCATTTTGAATATGCCTAGTTCCAGGAAACCTTTTCCTGGGAGTATTCACTCATGCAAGCTTCCAACTTGCTGGTCTCTCTGCAACTCAATTTTACAGGCTACTCTTTATTAGAAAAGGAGATGATTTTGGTGCTGCTTTTCATTAAAGGAAAACCTTACCAAGGACTTCCTTACCCTATCTGCCTAAATAATTCCTTTTTAACTCCTGTATATGTATCTTTCCAAATCTTCTAGGTGAGTTTAGGGATTTGGATGATTAGCAAGGTCTAGGACCAACTACTACCAGAATATAAATTCTTGAGAACTAAAGGCTTATAGTTTATTAAATGATGTTGCATGATTAGTTATACCAAGAAAACTTACATGTAAAATATCTTTAAAGAGAATATGATCATCAGTTTACATTATTGTAGATATCGATTTCAATCATTTACATAATTTTATTTTCAATAAGGGGTTGCTATTCTATCCTGTATGGTATTAGAGAAACAAAATTTTTTTGATTTTTTTGTTTTAGTATTAACAAAACTTTTGAGGAATTTATACAGCTTTATTTTGTAATCAACTTCTAGCATATGCTACAATTTCCAGTGGACCTTAAATAATGTATCATAAATCTTACTATCAAGAAAGTGTTAAGATGTAGGGGAACTATTCTAAACCATTCATTTTATGTTTGTGCTTTGTTATACTAGATGTTTGATATATTGTTATGAACTTATGAACTGAATTTTTGAGAGAATTCCATATTACAGAGGGATTTTATCAAATCTTTCAGAGTTTAGAACAGTGGCCTCTGCATACATTTTTATCAGACACCCTAATAGAACATAGAAAATAGAAAGACTACAACGTCTTGTGCTTGAATAGGCAAAGGGATTTTTCAGATCAAAATGATGTCATTGTTGTTCTAAGTCTCAAAATGATTTTCTGATACTTTTGATTAGTGTTTTCTTACCACGTTTGTTGCCTAGCTAAGATTATTTCCCTAATTTTTAATACTGTAAGTGGAAGATGAAAAGTAAATTAAGGGGACAATCTAAAGGAAATGGCAAGAACCCTCAGGGAAAAAAAAAATGGATGAACATAAAATGATATCAGTTTAAAAGAACATTGAAAAGAAGCTCTAAGAGGTTTCTCTGCAAATCGAATTTTTGCTTATCCTTAACCTTGCCTCTAGCTGCTTGAAATCCTGTTTAAGCAATTTTTCTGTGGAATGTTGATAAAATCTATAAATATAACCATTTGACTACTGGAATCAATTCATTTCAGATTTACTTTTTCATAATGATAGCATTCTTGAATGCAGTCAGCATACAATTAAAACACAGTACATGGACATACAAGCTTCTAGAATCTCATTTTTAAATATTCTTTTGTTAGCATTTTTTAAGGGATTTTAAATACTTTGGCTTTAAATTTCTTCCTTTTAGTTAGACAAGATGAGTAAATTAAAGACTGATTCTAGCCACAGCTCTAAATTAATTCCCCTCACTTGCAGGTTTGCATAACCCTCTAAAATTATTTACAGATATTTTCTGTAGTTTGACTATGTTTTTTCAAGAACCCATACTTAAATGTCATGTGTGTGTTTAGGGAATTTGACAGCAATGTAGTTTGTGGTCACAGTTGCTTTAACTTTATTACAAGCCATTTAAAACACATTTGAAAATATTTTTGTAATTTCTCATTTCTGTGTATGTGTAATTTTTTGTTTTGTTTTGTTTTTTGAGACACAGTCTTGTTCTACTGCCTAGACTAGAGTGCAGTGGCCTGATCTTAGCTCACTGCAACCTCTGCCTCTTGGATTCAAGTGATTCTCCTGCCTCAGCCTCTCAAGTAGCTGGGATTACAGGTGCCTGCCGCCATGCCCAGCTAATTTTGGTTTGTTTGGGTTTTTTTTAGTAGAGATGGGGTTTCTCTATGTTGGCCAGGCTAGTCTTGAGCTTCTGACCTCAGGTGATCTGCCTGCCTCAGCCTCCCAAAGTGCTGGGATTACAGGCGTGAGCCACTACACCCAGCCTGTGTATATTTTTTTTAACAAGCAAAAGTATGAGCCTCCTTGGTAATTCTGTTTCTCACTGCTCTTCATCATTTCTCTGCCCAAAATTCTTGCTGTTTCTTGTACAAACTTAGTAATTTCCTGACCCACATGCCTTTGCTTTGGCCACTTCTTGTTTTTAGAATTCTAACCTTAGCCATGGTCAAGTCTTACCTGTCTTAAAGAGCCACATATAAAAAAGGAAATTAATTCTTTATTGTAGTTGAAGTAACTTTGCTGTCCTCCAAACTCTTTTTTGTATTACCATTTTTTCTTAGATACCTAATACTTTCTATCTTGTATTTATTTATGTACATATTATCCAACCAGTAATACTTTAAACTCTGTTAGCAAATGACCTGTAATGTTGGGAAAAAGATGTTAATATATATAATGCTTAAAATAATTATATACTTTAGATGTTCAATAAAAGCAAACAGAAACATATTGTATAAAAGTTGAAATATATAATTTAATCATTACACATTGTATACATGTACCAGAACATTATACTGTACCCTAAAAAGAAGTATGATTTATGTGTCAATTAAAAACAAAATATGACTTAATAAAAAAGAGAAATATATATAGTTCTTAACAGAGTAATAATCGGTTTACTGACCTTGGTTGTGCTGGTAAGTGAATAAATCTCTTTATTTCAGAGTGATAAGGAATTATGAATTGCTTTCACCTTCAGCAGTTTCTGATCGATGCTACCATGCTGAGGAGGAGAGACGGTCAGTCTGTAGCCAGGAATGAAGAGGAGGAATGCAGTAAGCCCTTTTCTGGTCTAGATGGAATACCAGAATGACAGGACAGGGCATAACATTTAGGCTTCTAGGTGGCATTCAGACATCTGTGTTAGCTGTGACCTGCAATCATTTATAAATTTGAAATGGTAACAGTTACACCCAAAATCATAATTTTGCCTCCAAAAGAAAGACAATCAGGAATTAGCCATGACAGAATCTCAGCTTCCGAACTTAGATTCAGGACTTAGGTACTGGAGAACTGGACAGCAAGTCTAGTAAGTAGAATTAGTTAACATAGTGGGGTGGAGATTGGCAGTAATGAGTGAAAGAAGTGTTAGAGGGATGTTACAGTACTATACTTGCATCAGTGCCCAAGAGAAGAAGGAGAACCTGGAAAAAAAGACTGAGAAGGAGTAGTCTTCATGTTGGAATAACCCAGGGCTCAATCCTTGGTCTTTATTTCTTTTTTATCTTAGCTCTTTGTTGTTGTTGTTGTTTGGTGACCTCATTAAGTCACAGGCTTTAAATACCATCTAGTAGGCTAGCAACTCCAAAAATATATATGCAGTTCTGATCTTTATCCCACACTTCAGATCCAGTTGCCTACTTGACATCCCCATTTGAAGATATAACAGATATCTTAAATGTAATAAGTCCCAAAGTTCTAATTCCTGACACCACCTCCTAACCCCCACCTCAGCAGCCTGCAGTATTTTAGACAATCTCAGTTGTTGGCACTTTGTCCTTCCAATTAGTCAGATCAAAACTTTGATGCCATCCAGAGTCCTCTTCTTGTGTCACTCTAAGTCCAATCTGTCAGGAAATTCTGTTGTCACTACCTCTAAAATATCTTCCATTTCCAGCAGGTTCTCACAACCTCTATTGCTAACACTGTGGTTATAGGCTGTCATCATCTCACACCAGATTATTACTGCATTGCCTTCCTAATTGGTCTCCTAGTGTTTGTTCCCCTTAGTTGATAATTTGACAGAAATTGATTTTAGATTGTTTTACAATATCTGCGACGTGAAATCTCACAGTTTTGAATAGTATCTTTTGGTAAGGGAAAGATTGTTCTTTCCCTTGTCTGAATTCTTTCCTAGCTAGAGTGTGTGTTGTCTATGTATGAAAAAACTAAAAGGCGGCTTTTAACAGAAAACTTGTATAGTGACTGTAAAATGCAACAACATATACCTAGGATTATGAGCTGTGATGATGATTCATTGAAATGTATTTAGCATAGCAATTGTGGGCCAAGTTTCAGAAGTCTGACGTATGATTGGTTAAAGCTTTGAGGACCATGGGTCTATCACACCACTTCAGTGCAACCTAAGATGTGCTGACTGATTAAAAGATGCATTCAAATACATTTTTCTTCTTTGACACCATTATTAAAGACATGTCTCAGAGTCATAAAAATGCAGATTTTTAACCTTCCAAGGAGGAATGACTTTTAATAGTTTTACTTTTTAATCATAAGTCATATTCTGATCATGTTGATGATAGGTAGAGGTAAAAAAAATCAGAAAGAATGATTCCATTCTGATTAGAAGAAATAGCCAGTTCTGATTGTTTTCGGGAGACTATAGATACCGTATGATAAACTTTTCCATGACTTCTGTCAATGTCTTATTATGTGACAGAGTGATATCAGTATAACCTATTCAGATTGGATAAAGGAATTTCAGTCTTTTGTGATTTTTCTGTAGCTGTTATCTTGAGTCTATAACCAAGTTCACCTAGCAGTTTTCTTAAAACCTGTATTAACTTCCTTTTGATATGAGGGACAGAATAAAGCTTCTTCAAATCAGTCTATCTTGTTGAGCCTAATATAAAACTTTACTTTTAGATGGAGGCCTATTGGTGTCTAGGGAATGTATTTTTGTTAATACACTTAGGTATGAGCTCTTAGGCATCTATACAGCCAAGCATTAAAACGAAAGTTAAGAGACCCCATTGATCACACTGTGTAGTACAAAACAAGCTGCCTGAAATGCTAGTGAAATAATGAACAAATGTAAATAAGATAAAATCTGAATTCAAGCAAAATATATACTTTGACTCAAGGCATTTCACTGTAGTTAGAAACCTTGTGAATGCCTAATATGATGAATTTTCAAAGGAATTGATTTCTATCCATTTCTGAACACTATAGTTTAAGAATTTTACCTTGGGATCTATAAATGGGCTATAAGTAGATCCATATAACTTCAGAATTTATACAGAGCTTTATATTTATGGGTAATTTCCTTGAGAGAGAAACCATACATTTCACCAATTTCTTAAAGGAATGCATAATTCAAAAAAAGTTCAGGAACTACTGATCCTTATCCCCATCTATTATCACTGTGATAAAACATTTGAACCAAGTTTAATTCTTATGACCAACAAAGAAAGGGCTCTATTTCTAGTTTCTAGGATCTACCATCCAGATTTCAATAGGTTAAGCCAAATCAAGGCGTTGTTAATAATGCTACCTGTTGTATTTATATGAAACCCAATCTTTTGTAGCATGTTGATTTGATGTGTGTAAACTCATTAACATCTATACAAACAGGCTGAGTTATCCATTGAAATGATAGTTACTTCCTCTGATTATAATTTTGAGCAATTTTCTTCTTCTTCTTCTTTAATTTTGTACAATTGCAAACCAGTCAGCCTCGCTGATCCTGCTGCCCTTGGCTTCATCATTTCTCCATGGTCTCTGCTGTTGCTGCCATCTGGTAGTGTGTCATTCACAGATGAAAATATTTCCAATCAGGATCTTCGAGCATTCACTGCACCAGAGGTTCTTCAAAATCAATCACTAACTTCTCTCTCAGATGTTGAAAAGGTAACCATTAAATTTGTTTTGTTTGATTTTGTTTTTTATTTGGATGGGGATAAATCAAATAATGACAATGGGCTACTCTGTTTCAATCCTCTGAAAAATCTATTGAGTTTTAAATGATCATGTATTCCAAGAAGTTCATAGTTCTGTTATTTAAGAATTCAAATAATTTTTGAATTATTTGAAAGATTTATAAATCTGTGAAATATATGAAAAAAAGTTAGCCATTATAACTGCATGTTTACAAATACTTATTAAATACCTGCTATGTATTAAACACTGCACCCGAGGAAGATACAAAAGTAACTAGAAAGTTGACCCTGATTAACATGTACAGAACAATCTGTTACGGCGGTCCTCATCTGTTTTGGCACCAGAGACTGGTTTCATGGAAGACAGTTTTTCCAAGGATGGGGTGGTGGAGGAGAATGGTTTTAGCATGAAAGTGTTTCACTCAAAACATCAGGCTTTAGATTCTCATAAGGAATATGCAACCTCAATCCCTCACATGTGAAGTTCATGATAGGGTTCGCACTCCTATAAGAATCTAATGCCACCATTGATCTGACAGGAGGCAAAGCTCAGGTGGTAGTGTTCACTTGCCTACCTCTCACCTCCTGCTGTGCAGCCTGGTTCCTAACAGGCAATGGGACTGGTATGGGACTGAAGGTAGACCCCGATCTATAATATTTGGCAGGATAAAATAAATACTATGGAGAATGGTAGTGTTTTGAGAATCTATGAAAGGAACAATTAATTTTTAGTCTAGAATGATATCACAGAGAACGGGTAGCATTTGTGTTAGACTATGAAGAATGAATAAACTCGAGATCAATAAAAATAGGTAGAAAGGGCATCCTACTCAGAGTAATTGGTATGGGTAACAATAAGACGTAAGAAATTTTCCACTGTGATTGGGGAATGGTTGGTTAGATTGGTTAGGCTAGAACATTACTACCTAGAGGGATGTGTTTAAAGGAAGGAAGAAAGGCTCTAGGTCAGAAGGAGGATGATCTTTGAATGCCAGAACTTGAGACTTTCTTCTTAGGAGGAGGGGATCTATCATATTTTTAGGAGCATGGCTGATGTAATTTGTGATTTTGGAGATGAAGTTTGACAAAAGTAGATAACTATTGGGGAAGAAAGATTTTGTGGGACTCTATTTGGGAAGGTTGTGTGGGTTTTTGTTGTTGTTGTTGTTGTTGTTGTTGTTTTGATTTTTTGAGGTGGAGTCTTGCTTCTTCGCCCAGGCTGGAATGCAGTGGCACGATCTTGGCTCACTGAAACCTCCACCTCCCAGGTTCAAGCAATTCTCCTGCCTCAGCCTCCCAAGTAGCTGGGATTGCAGGCATGTGCCAGCATGCCCGGCTAATTTTGTGTTTTTAGTAGAGACAGGGTTTCACCATGTTGGCCAGGCTGGTCTTGAACTCCTGACCTCAAGTGATTCGCCTGCCTCGGCCTCCTGAAGTGCTGGGATTACAGTCATGAGCCACCACGCCTGGCCAGGGAATTTTAATACTCTGTAGAAAAGAACTGAAAATGATGTAATGATTTTATTTGATGGCATAATGAAGATGTGAAGGTTTATAATAGAAGTATCCGATATGACTATGGTGATATAACTGATTTCAGAACAACACACAACACCTAATTTTATTGTCAAAGTTCTGAAAAAAAATTTAGGCATATATACAATATATACAATATATACAATATAAAACACAATGCCTGCATGTGTTTTATAGCAGGCATTGGATAATTGTGTTGTATACCAGGCTGTTGGTAATTTAGGGCTGTGGGGATCTCCAGAGAATTCAGAATTAGCTAGGATCATGCTTTCCCATATATCATTCCACGTAAGTGTAAAAATTAACCTAGTAATTTCCTAATAGCAAAATTGTTAAAAAGTATATACATGTTAAACTTTAATATACATTATCTAATTGCCATCTAAAGGAATTCTACTAATTTCTTTCTGCTGACAATTATATTTTTCTTTTCAGACACCGAATTTGTGTATGAGTGTGTGTGATGATTAAGCTAAAGGAAGGCATATTGATTTGAGCCGTCAATTACGTATCTGAAAAAAGACTGACTAGAACTGGTAGAATGAATTCAGATTTAAGTTTATCTACCTTTTATATTCCATGAACTACTTAAGAATTTTGAGAGGTACAAGCAACCATTGAAAGGAGATAGTAGCTATGAGGTAGGGGTAATGCTTAAGGCATTAGCCTAAGAAATTTCCCATTACAAAAGATAGGGTATTTGAAAAGAACTTTTTGTATGTTATAGAGTGGATATAGTCTTGGTCATTGTTATGTATCGTGAAGGTATTCAAGTGTACTGGTAATGTTGTATTAAGTTAGATAATATAAATAGTATACTTATATAGTTATTCATTTTTATTTAAACAGGATGCAGTCATTCTGTACACTGTATGATTCATTTAATACTCTTATAAAAGAGGGATTAGAACATTGGAATTAGGTGTGGTATGTGTGCATAGGTATCATGAATTCTTTCTGTAAGCATTTAAAATCCACAATAAAATTTTAAAAGTGCTTAGTAGAAATTTGAGGTGTACAAGTGCTTTTCTGATTTGCTGAGAGGTTTCCCAATTTGCCTCATGATGTCTAGATCCCCAAACAAGTTAACCCTATGTTTAGGAATAACTATTAGACCACATTTTTGGGAAAATGACTAAAGCCACTTTATTATTTTGCCAAGTATTTAGAAGCAATGTTGGGGGTGAAATGGGTGTGGGGTTGTTGCCATTAGCATGTTAAAGTTGATTTCTTAGTCTGTCTAATTGGAACTTCTAGCTTATCTCATGCTTCAAAATCTTAAGTGTAATTCTTTTTTTTTTTTTTTTTTTTTTTGAGACAGAGTTTCGCTCTTGATACCCAGGCTGGAGTGCAATGGCGCAATCTCGGCTCACCGCAACCTCCGCCTCCTGGGTTCAGGCAATTCTCCTGCCTCAGCCTCCTGAGTAGCTGGAATTACAGGCACGCGCCACCATGCCCAGCTGATTTTTTGTATTTTTAGTAGAGACAGGGTTTCACCATGTTGACCAGGATGGTCTCTACCTCTTGACCTTGTGATCCACCCATCTCGGCCTCCCAAAGTGCTGGGATTACAGGCATGAGCCACCGATCTTAAGTGTAATTCTAAATACAAAGCAAATCAGCTTTTTGTTTGTTTGGTTTTTGGTTTTTGGTTTTTTTGAGATGGAGTCTCGCTCTGTTGCCCAGACTGGAGTGCAATGGCACACTCTCTGTTCACCTCAACCTCCGCCTCCTTGGTTCAAGCAATTCTCCTGCCTCAACCTCCCAAGTAGCTGTGATTACAGGTGTGCGGCACCACACCCAGCTAATTTTTGTATTTTTTGTAGAGATGGGCTTTCACCATGTTGGTCAGGCTGGTCTCAAACTCCTGACCTTGTGATCTGCTCACCTCAGCCTCCCAAAGTGCTGGGATTACATACATGAGCCACTGTGCCCGGCCAGAAAATCAGGTTTTTTGATCCCGTTTATAACATGAAGCAAAGGTCATCTAGCACAGTATTCTGGTTTTAAAATGGCAAGGGCATTTTGAAAGTGAGGAGAGTAACTGGACTTAATGACTTTGATGAGTTAAGAATATGCTATTAACTGGCCCTCAACAAATGCTTGCTGTTGATGACATATAAATTGTTTTATAATGCTCAGTGCCTAGCACTCTTGATATATGAAAATGTTCTCTTCATTCAGAGGAATTACACGATTACACTTAAAAGTGTTTTGTAAACTGTACACATATGTTTGTATGAAAAAACTCCCTTACTATCAACTATATAAATAGCCATTTTCATTTATTTACTTTAAAACTTTACTTTTCAAGATAACATCCCTTTAATTGAGTAGACAGGTTTATACAGGCCACACTAAGTTGTTTGATCCTCTGGCTTTTTTGGGTAATTTTCTACTTCCTGCTTGCCTGGCAGAAGGTGTATTTATTTGACAGTTCTTTTGAAATCAGTTTGATGGAATGGAGCTTGAATCAAATTCCTGTTGTGCTTTCTGTTCAAAAATATTGATATGCACCAGAAATTTGTACTATGTTACTGATAAACTAATCTTGTTTATTGCCACTAATTTGTAGTCTAAATATCAAGAATTATTGCCCCCTACCATCTCTGTGCTTTTTGAAAATCAAGGATCATCTTTAGGTCAATAATAGTAAATCTACTTACCCAAGCTTAGCAGAAACCTGAACTGAACTTGACCAAAAAAATCACCAAATGCCCTTAATCACACTATACAGTACATACCCTATGTTAAATCTCATTAATCCATCCCCTGTCCCCTGTTTTTATTCATTCATTCATAAATTTGACAAATGTTTGTTATATGCCAGGACTCTGTGCCACTGAAAAAGAAACTCTAGGATTGTCTAGTGACAGAGTCCAACATGTAATCATATCACTAAATTGAAAATGATAAATGTTAGGGTTGTAGAGATAGAGCTACCATCTCACATCCGTTAGGATGGCTACTATCAAAAGAACAGGATGTAACAGCTGTTGGCGAGGATGTGGAAAAACTGAAACCCTTGTGTGTTGTTGATGAGAGTGTAAAATTGTACAGTTACTATGGAAAGTAGTATAAAGGTTTCTTAAAAATTTAAAAATAGAATTATCATGTGATCCAGCAACCCCATTTCTGAGTATATATATCCAAAAGAATTCAAAGCAGGAACTCAAAAAGATATTTGCACACCCATGTTTATAGCAATGTTATTCACAATAGCCAAGAGCTGGAAGCAACCCAAAATTTCATTGACAGATGAATGGATAAAAAAAAAAACTGTGTGGCATGTACATACAATGAATATTATTCAGGCTTAAGCAAAAGGCAGTCTTGTCACATGCTACAACATGGATGAACCTGGAAGACATTATGCTAAGTGAAATAAGCCAATTACAAAAGGACAAACACTATGTGATGCCACTCATATGAAGTATCTAAAGTAGTCAAAATCATAGAAACAAAAAGTAGAAAGGTGATTGCTAAGGACTGGCAGAGAGGGTAGAGGGAAGAATTCGTGTTTAATGAGTATAGAGTTTTAGTTTTGCAAGATGAAAAAGTTCCAAGACTCTTGCACAACAATGTAAATACACTTAACACTACTACTAAAATATATACTTAAAGATAGATGGTAAATTTAATCTTTTTTTTTTTTAAGACAGTCTTACTCTGTCGCCAGGCTGGAGTACAGTGACGCAATCTTGGCTCACTGCATCCTCTGCCTCCCAGGTTCAAGTGAGTCTCAGCCTCCCAGGTAGCTAGGACTGCAGGTGCGCACCTCCACGCCCAGCTAATTTTTTGTATTTTTAGTAGAGACAGCATTTCACCATGTTGGCCGGGATGGCCTCCATCTCTTGACCTTGTGATCAGCCCACCTTGGCCTCCCAAAGTGTTGGGATTACAGGCGTGAGCCACTGCACCCGGCCAATAAATTTAATATTACATGGTTTCTTTTACCACAATAAAAGATGACGCCAAGTACTAAACTTTTTATAGGTGCAAAAGCATTATAGAAATTTAGGTCTTTATCACTTCACCATACTATGTTCCACTAGCTAAAAAACTAATTTCTGATAATGTTATTGAGCGTTAATGGCTTAATGTTTTGTTCCAGTCAGATAATACATTATCATCTTATTAGTCTTTAAGTCTATATCATCTTAACTTAAAGGTATAACTCTTAATATGAAAATTTAGCCCCATGAGAGAGGATTTAGGGGACCAAAATGGATCTAAAATAATCCTACTTCATCAGATCTCTGGAGCCATTCTGCAGTTGGTGGGTCTCCTCTAGAGCACTAGAACATGTTTTGGTTTGTAATATATGTATACTAGTGTTCGTAGTCCTACAGTAAGTAGCTTAGAGTTAAATAAGTTGTCAGATATATTATTAAGCTGCTTAGGTATATCTTAGGAACTAACCAAGTATATATACTCAATATTTAAAACGTGATGAAATGTAGAAGGTAATGTGTTGTGGAGAAAGTGTTAATTTTAAAATTAGAAAATAACAGCCTGCTGTTTTGAGCTTTATTTTGAGGTGAGTTTTCCTTTTAGGAAATATTGAAAGAAAAGAATTATGTCTAAGTAAATTTGTGCAATTGCCTTTATATCAGATCATAATCTAAGTTCCTTCATACCCTCAGAGGTCAGAGGAATAAGCTCAATAGGCCATTAAAAGTTTAAAAACTATATGCATACCAAAAAAATGTGTTTTTATATATTCTCCTGGATAGACGGATTACAGCATTTCTTCTTGCTTCTTTCTAAAGGGCTAAAAATCATTGACTATTTGCTGACAGATCCCAAATGTATGTATCTCTAACACCATGCTCTTGACTTTTATGTAAAGCCCCTTAATGTTCACTGGAATGTCCAACAGGCATCTCAGACTCAATAGATCTGAAATTAAACTCATTGTTTCTTCTCATACCCTGAAACTTTTCTCCCTTCCAGTGTGTTTCCTATAAATGAACGGACCATCATTTCCCCAATTTACAAGGAAAAGTCTAAGGTGTCATTCTTAATTTTTCATTCACCTCTGGCTCCATTTCCTAAATCTGTGATTAATTTCTCTTGATTCTATCTCTTTAGTATCTCATATATGTCTACACATATTAGCTCTCACTGCTTCCTCCTTAGTTCAGTCCATCACAAATGACCAGTGGTGAAAACAATTCTGATAAACTGCAGTCAGTGCATTTTTGAAAACCCATATATGATCTTGTTCTATTCCTGTTTAAAATTACTCAGATTCTCCATGTCCCCTGAATAAACTCTTGACTCCCGAGCATGGCCTTCAAGATCTTATTTTATCGGCCTTGTCTAAGCCGTCTTTTTGTCAAGCTCTGTGCTTCAGTCATTCTGAATTTACTTCAGTGTCTGAGATATGCCACATATTTTCTTTCTTATTAACCTCTGTGCATTCTCTTCTTTCAGCTTCAAAAAGTCTTTTCACCCAGACTCGTGTTATTTCGACTCAGCTCATCCCCTCACTGTCTGGCTAACTTTTACTGTAGAGGTGAAGCTTTCTCCTACGCTCTGTTGTTCTCTCTGTGTACTTCTCATATGTCACATTATCTTATCTTATAAACAGGAGTGAAGATTTGATATGGAAGAGACCCTGTTTGTCCTCCTCACTATTGTATTCCCTGTGTTCTCTGCTAGTGGTTCTCAAAGTCTGGTCCCTCCAATCAGCAGCATCGCCATCACCTGGGAATTCTGTAGAAAAGCAAGTTCTCAGGCCCTACCCCAGACCTACTGAATCAGACACCCTGGAGAGATGACCCAGCCACCTATGTTTTATCAGTCCCTTCAGGTGATTCTGATGCGTGACATAGTTTGATGTCATATTTGGCAATAGGTAAAATTAATTTTTTAACCCAGTGGTATCTATGATTTGTTGCTTTTAAGTGCATAGCCACACAATCTCAGGGGCGTGTTGCTAAAAGGAGCTATGTAGCACACATAAAGCAGTTCATATTTCTTCACAGAGATCCAGAGATGGCTGAATGAGAGGTATCTGCACATCAGGCTGTAGTGTCTCACCCAACTTGTCTCTTATGGTCAGTGAGACAAATCTTTGAAGGCTTTTCATCTCCCCTTTGGAGAATGGATCAAGAGGTAGAAAGTATTGTTAGCCTTCTCAATGATGATAATTTTATTATCACCCCATTTTATATTTCAACAAATATTTATCATATATGGGCTCTGGGTTGAATCTGGCTTTGTCACCTAAGGGATATATGAACTCAGGCAATTTGCTTAACCTTTCTATGCCTCAGGTGCCTTATCTATATGGTGTTAATAATAGTACTTACCTTGTAGGGTTATTAGAAAGCGAAATAAGATAATACTTGTAAAGTGCTTAGGACAGTATATATATACATACTATTGTGTATATGTATGTGTGTGTATATATATATGTAGTGTCATATATATATATAGCACCCAAGAAATAGTAACTATCACTATTATATATTAAATGTTGGGCTAGGTCTAGGGGTAGAGTGGTGAACAGGACAAAATCCCTCTGTGCATGGAGTTTACATTCCAGACTTTACAACTGTACAGAAAGAAATGTATTTCTATCCTACAGAAGTTATATTAATGAGCTTCCTTGACTCTCATCTTTCCATGTCACATTTTCTTTATCTCTATCTCTGGTTCCTCCCTTTTCACATATGCACTTAATTGCTTGAATTTCTCAAGTCTTTCTAAGTTTAGCCATTTTAGTTCTTTCCTTTTCAGCCCTATTGCTGGCACTATGGTGAAGTTCTCATTTCTCTTCTCTTGGACTTTTGTCATTTCTCCTAACTCTTATTCCTGCTTCTTGACTGTTCTCTCTGCCACTATCAGATTAATACCCCTGATCGTGTCATACCCTTGATCATGAGGGTTTTTCTCCTCAAAAACCTTCACTGGGTTGCTCCTTTTTTACCCAATGAAGTACAGATTCCTTAACCAAACATAAAAATCTCTCCAGAGTCTGGTCCCAACTACCTTCTGACTCCTCTTTTTTAGATGCACAGGCTGGAGCTGGTGATTATTAGATAGATCTTGTGCTTTTGGGCTTCGCTTCTTTGCAGAACAATGCCTTTCAACCCTGTTTTCATGTATCCACATCCTATGTACCATCCATTCTTTCAGTGAGCATCTACTGAAGACTTACAATATATCCAACCCTATAAAAGGTCAAGGAGGTAACAAAGATGAGTAAGGAGTAGATCTTACTCTCAAAGGGCCAGGAGGCTGAGAGACAGAGAAAAAGAAATGATGATGATGATGATGTGCAGGCAGTATACACAATGATAATAGATCTATACAGAATATATAAGAGCAGAGAAAGAGACATATAAGCTATGTTTCAAGTCTCAGCTTAACTCCCATCTGCTTTAAGTTTCTTCTAACTTCTCAAGAGTCAAAAGTAACCTTTTCTTGTCTCCTTGAGCCTCCTTAGCACAAATTTACTACTTCTACTTTGTTTAATACATAGGTGCATACATATATATTTATATCCCTTTCCTGTTAGACTTTTAATTCTGGAAAATGATATACAGATTAAATTAGTAGTTTTCAACCAGAGGCAGTTTTCCCTCCTGTGGAACATTTGGCAATATCTGGAGACAATTTTGGTTGTCGTAACAGAGAGGGTAGGAATAGGTAGTACTACTGGCATCTAATGGATAGAAGTCACAGATCCTGCCAAATCTCCTACAGTTTACAGCACGGATCCCCAGTGCGAAGAACCATGCAATCCCAAATGTCAGTAGTGCTGAGGGTAAGAAACTGAAGCCAGAGTAAGAATCTTCCCTCTGTCAGTTCAATAGCTGTGTGACCTTTGGCAAGTTAGCTTACCTCTGTAAGAATGAATGAGTTAATGTATGTAATATGGGCCAAGTGTGGTGGCTCATGCCTGTAATCCCAGCACTTTGGGAGGCTGAGGCAGGTAGATCATTTGAGGTCAAGAGTTCAAGAACAGCCTGGCCAACATGGCAAAACCCCGTCTTACTAAAAATACAAAAATTAACTTGGCGTGGTGGCAGCCACCTGTTATCCCAGCTATTCGGGAGGCTGAGGCAGGGAGAATCTCTTGAACCCAGGAGGCGAAGCTTACAGGGAGCCAAGATCGCACCACTGCACTCCAGCCTGGGTGACAGCGTGAGACTCTGTCTCAAAAAAAGAGAAAAAGAAAGAGAGAGAAAGGAAGAAATTGTTCTACAATATATATAAGTTTGGAACACAGCATTATGTACATGCTAGCTATTTATTTTCTAATATATATAGTAATATATATTAGCTTATGACAGTATTATTGATACCAAGATGAGATATTTGCATCTTATCATACTCCCTAGCGTAGTGACTTTCAGAAAAAAATGTTGACTAAATGGGTAGCTATGTAGCTCTTCTATACATGCACGTCATCTAGAATCATCTCTTCCATCTTTTCACTGATTCATGTATATATATGAATCATCACTATCAAAGGCACCCACCTCTATAGGACTGTGTCCTGGCCTGCTATACTTCTATGCTAAAGAAGGAAAATAGAGCATCTCTGTGCTGTCCGTAAGGTACAGATGGACCAACAAAGGTCACAAAACCACAAATTCCCTGGGAAGCTAAATAATAAGCAATACAAGTGAGAAGCAGATCAAAAACATTTTTTACCTTATACTGCCTGATTCTTTTTTGGGCCTTGACTTGTTGATATCTTTAGTAGAAGATATTTGTTAGCTGGATTGTAGATTCCCCCTTTTTTCTCATTACATTTAAAAAAAGGAAAATACGTGATCAAATACTTGCCTGTTTTTAAGTAATCCTTCCTGTGCATGACCCTCCTCCTTTCTACACAATGCCTATAAGCAGTCTGTAACCCATCTACTGCTGCTATTTATTAACCAGATGAACTAAGCACTTTCAGTCGTATCAGTGCTACTGTATTAATATAGTTACATCTTTGTATCAGTGACCTTTATGCCTGTGTCTTTTTAGGTGACATCAACAGTACAAACTCCTTTAATTTATGAATAATGCATATGGAAGCATCATCTACTTACACTATACAGATGTTTTGGAATAAATGTAAAAGCATTTTTCTTTGTATTCTGTAAGAAATATTTTTCTAATATTAGGTATGAGGTGATATTATGTTATTCTAACAAAGATCTGACATACCTGGAGTTATCTAACAACAACGTATTTTTAATTATGATACTAATAGTGTGGAACCCACAAAGTACCATCCTAGTAAAGTAGCAATTATCATTTTGCATATTTTATTTCTCTATACAGATATTTCATACCCATATATATTAGTCAAGGTTCTGCAGAGAAACAGAACCAATAGGGTGTGTGTGTGTGTGTGTGTGTGTGTGTGTGTGTGTGTGTAGAAAGAGGTTTATTATAAAGGGTTGCTTCATGCAATTTGAAGGCTCACAAGCTCCAAGATCCTTAGGATGAGTTTGCAAACTGGAGATTCAGGAGAGCCAGTGATGTATTTCAAGTCTGAGTCTGAAGGTCAGAGAAACAGTACAACTGCTGGTATAGTTCTAGTTCAAAGACTGGCAGGCTCAAGAGCCAAGAAAGTTTCAGTTTGAGTCCAAAGGAGGAAAACAATGGCCCAGTTCTAAGGCAATTAGGCAGAAAGAATTCTCTTACTCAGAAGAGATTTAACCTTTTTGTTCTTTTCAGGCCTTCAACTGATTGGAAAGGGCTCCCCCGTAATATGGAGGGCAGTCTGCTTTACTCAGTCTACTCATGTAAATGTTAATCTCCTCCAAAAACACAGAAACAGCCAGAATGAGATTTGACCAAATATCTGGGCAACCTTTGGTCAAGTCAAGTTGACACATGCAACTAACCATTACACTGTATTCATAGGTGATCACAAAGTGTACAATTTTATAACCTAGTTTTAAGAATGTTTTATTATAGTCATGTATAAAAATTATTAACATATAGTAACTCACTTGGCATATTGAGAAGTAACTATAATAAAGAATCTTTTTTTTTTTTAATATTTTTTTTGAGATGGAGTTTTGCTCTTGTCACCCAGGCTGGAGTGCAATGGCACAATCTCGGCTCACCGCCACTACCTCCGCCTCCTGGGTTCAAGCAATTCTCCTGCCTCAGCCTCCCGAGTAGCTGGGACTACAGGCGTGTGCCACCACGCCCAGCTAATTTTTGTATTTTTAATAGAGACGGGGTTTCACCATGTTGACCAGGATGGCCTTGATCTCTTGACCTTGTGATCCACCCTCCTTGGCCTCCCAAAGTGCTGGGATTATAGGCGTAAGCCACCACTCCCAGCCAATAAAGAATCTTAAAGCATGGGCCATATCTCAAAGAACCATAAACCAAAATTAATATAATTGAATATGCAATTTGTCCTTTATGCTAAAGCTATGAAAAATGTTTTTCATATATGAGGCTCTTTGAATAGGTTTTTACATTTGAGACTCTTTGGAAAGAAGCTTAAAGAGAAATATGATACAAATAATCTGCACTAGGCAGTCTTGAACTTCATGCACATTTAATTTAGTTCAACAGACATGTATTGAGTATCTACTATGTAACATTCTGTGTTACTTAAGAGGGATACTAAGATGTGTTAAAAAAAAAAAAAATGTTTCCCCCCAAGGAAGACAAACAAGGACTCATCTAACTATACAACAAGGTAATATTAATTAACTACTTCATCAGAGATGCTAATGAAGTGTGATGCAGAAATATAACTATCATATATGAGAGAATGGTTTAAAAAACCTGTTTGGAAGCATTTATTCAGCATATGTAAAGGGAAACATCATCTCTGGCCTATCCATAGTAGCCAGAGACAAAGAAAAAATATTTTTGGTGGAAAGAACAGATAAGAAAAAGTTGAGAAACAAAAAGTTATATTTTGCCCACAGAAAGTTATCTAAATGTGCTGAAGTGTTTAGGTTGTGATAGAGGAAGGAATGATGACAGAAGGAAACTTTAAAATCTGCTTGCAAAATGGAAATAGAAGCAGGTCACAGTGAGCCCTGAATGTCATTATTTTAAAATTTGAATGTTTAAAAATTAGGAGCCATGAAAATATTTGAAAAGTGGAACAACGTCTCTAATCTATAATTTAGGAAACAATTTAAGGGATATATTAAAGTGTTGTGAGATTGTAAAGAGGGTACCCACTTTTATTACATATATCTAACTGATTTCTAAAGAGGGTTTGAGACAGTTTATAGAATTGATAAATAAAGGTGTAAAAATAGGAGCCGAGTAAATAAAGGCAAGAAAATAAGATGAAGCTTTAGTAACGATGCTACCAAACACACCAACAACAAAAGCAAGAATTCAGTATTGTTAGAAGTGGCCCAGAAGTTTAGCTCTGAACCTCTTAATGGCAGGAAATAGGAACGATGATTACTTATAACTGAGATCCTGCTTGTTGTGTCACAGAAAAAAATAGAAGCAATCAGAAGAGACTTTCCCTAGCATCCCTTTACCAGCCTACCTGTGTGAATTCCCACATGCTCTGCCATCTTACTACAGATGAACTGTCGGTACTCTTCTGTAAAGCCAGCTCCTCCATTTGTCCTTTGGCTGCAATCTCCTTGTCTTCTCAGCGTGTTCCTCTAGCAATCTCCACTCTCTCCTGCATTTCCAGTTTTCCCTGTCGAATCATTCCTATCAGCATAAAAATATGTTGTGTTTTTTTAATCTTTAAGAAGCAAACAAAGCAAACAACCTAAGGAAAACTCCTTTAATTAGGCTTCCTTCTCCTGTACTACTCTACCCATTCATCATGAGAAAATGCTAATCAAAACGGCAGTGAGGAAAGACAAAAAAAAAAACCAAAAAACTGCAGTAAGGCCAAGTAAGGTGGCTCTTACCTAACAGTGGGAGGCCAAGGCAGGAGGATCCCTTGAGGCCAGGAGTTTGAGAACAGCCTCAGCAATATAGTGAGATCCCCATCTCTCTAAAAATTTTAAAAATTAGCCAGGTGTGGTTTTACATGCCTGTAGTCCCAGCTACTTGAGAAGCTGAGACAGGAGGATCATCTGAGCTCAGGATTTTGAGGCAGCAGTGAGCTATGATTGCACCACCTCACTCCAGCCTGGGCAACAGAGAGAGATCCTGTCAAAAAACAAAAGAAAACAAAAACTGCAGTAATGCAGTGAGATTTATTAGTCAATTTTTAGACTGGCAAAACCCCAAGTCTTCGTAATCTCTCTATGGACAAGGCTTATGGAAAAACTCTTACATGTTGCTGGTAGAAGTGCAAAGTGGTACAACTGTTATATAAGGGAATCTGATAATAAATATAAAAACTACAGATGATTTACTTTCTCATGCATTATCTCAGAGAATCGTTTTAAGAGAAATACTTGTATGGACAGAATGAGATATCACAAGCTTGTTTGCTGAAACATCATTTATAGTAGCAAAGGTTTGAAAAAACTCTTAATTCTCGATTAATAACAGATTGGTTATATAAACAGTGCTACAGCCACTAATGGAATTCTATGTACCATTTTTAAAAAAGGATCTCTAAACTATTGATATGGAAATATCTACTGATAGTTAAAAATGCAAGTTGCCTGCTGGGGGTGGTGGCTCATGCCTGTAATCCCAGCCCTTTGGGGGCCGAGGTGGGCAGATCACCTGAAGTCAGGAGTTCAAGACCAGCCTGGCCAACATGGCAAAACCTTATCTGTACTTAAAAAAGAAAAATTACCCAGGCATACTGGCGCACACCTGTAACCCCAGCTACTCAGGAGGCTCAGACAGAAGAATCGCTTGAACCCAGGGGATGGCGGTTGCAGTGAACTGAGATTGTGTCACTGACTGCACTCCAGCCTGGGCTACGAGCCAGACTCTGCCTCAAAAAAGAAAAGCAAGGTACCCAATAATTTTTAAGATTTCTGACCTTTTGTAAAAGGAAGAAATAAGAACATGTATTCATGTTTGCTTGGATTTGCATAAGGAAACTTTAAAAGTTAGCAAAAATGATTACTCATAAAGGATGGGCTGGGGAATTAGAAAAACATCTGTTGTAATAATTTTCAGTCTTATTATCTCTTTTAAGCTCTCATATTATAAAATGATTTTCTCAAATTGTGTATTATATTTTCTGTGGAACAAAATAATCTGTATATATAGCACTTGCTAAATTTTCTATTATATTTTTGTCATAAAATTATTTCTTAAAAATTCTGTTCCTAGATCCATATTTATTCTCTTGGAATGACACTGTATTGGGGCGCAGATCATGAAGTGCCTCAGAGCCAAGTAAGTTAAGTTTTTACAGTTGTTACACTTTTTACATGTGTGCAGTTTTACGCCTTTTGTCATAGCTCTTCCACACATTTATATGTGTTCTACAGTGTACGGTCAGGTGTATCAGCATTCCTATGGAGGTTGTTTACATTAATAATGTCATACTTTCAGAATGAATTTACAATAAAGTACTAAAGACACTATTTTTAAGATATTCTTAGAATTGTAGCAATCACTACCCAAGCTTCAACAACTTAGTCTGTGAGATGTAGCTGGCCTCTTCAAAAATTATAGCAAAAGAAATGGGAATGTACTTCATTTTATCTAATTTGGTGACTGTTAAGAGAGATTGGACATCCCTTGTCTTTGATGATTCATTCTACTGAAAGTGATAGCTCTTTTGATGCAAAAACTCTAGGAATAGTAGCCCTATGTCTCAGAGCGTAGTGTTAGAGAATGTCATAGCTTTTTCCCTTGGCACGTCAATCACACATCATACTTCACTACCCCTACAGCAGCAGACACACGTATTAAAGTAACACTTGCTGAGGTCTTGGGCCCTGATTGCCATTGAGCTGCTTCTAGTTATTATTTTCTAAAATAATTCTGATCCCTAAAGACCGATATAAACATAGTAGTAATAGTAATTGAAAATTTAAAAATAGCCATATTTCATCAAGACAAGATATAACATATAGAATTAGGTTTCATTTTAGGTCTTTATAAGTCAAAACCCAAAATAACTAGGTGTGTTTTTTCTGATTAAATATAAGAAGTAACAAGCATTTTAGGCTTTTATTCTAAAATCCAAACATCTTAAGATCCATCAACAATAAATGATATTCTTCATTTCGTTTGGTTTTATTTTATGTCATGAAAAAAATGTATGTTTTCTTTCTCTCTTCAGTTTCAATTCTGTAAATATAAACGAGAAAGTTAAATTATTACTGGAAATACTGGTGTCCTATATTATGCAACCTAACTTGTAAAATGTGATTTCAGTCTATAACACATTATGCTCTTTTCTGATAGCTGGAAATAAAGTCAATATCAAATACAAATAGAGGGTCAATATCAATAACTATAAATTAGAAGGGAAATATTAACTTGTATTTTAGAATCAGAAATCAAAATATTTTAGAAATATTTAACATTAATTTAAAAGTATTTATTAAGTACCTACCTTGTGTCAGATACTCTTAGACACTAGGACTATAGTGACCCATACCTATGAAGTTTTTGGAAGGAACAGACAGCTAAATGGCTGATTACAAAATAATGCTGTAAATGCTATGTTAGGGAAAATGGAGGACGCTATGGAAAACAGAGTTCATACTTTTGGCTTGGCTTGGAGGGAGAGGACACGTTTTTTAAAGGACATTGCATCTAAGCAAATACCTAAAGGATGATATATTAATACTACCCAAATGGACGGGAAGTGAAAAGGTCATAGGAAAGGCATTTTTTTTAGACCAAAGTGGATATACCAGTTTAAAGTGTCATCAGCTTGGAGGTGAGTTTTAATTGCTCCACTCCTTACCTATTCTTGTATTCTTAGTATTTTTATTTTTCACTATTTTATTGGGTGTGTAGTAGCTTCTTCTTGTAGTGGTTTTAATTTGCATTTCTTAGTGAATAATGATGTTGGCCACTCTTTCATGTGCTCCTTGCCCATTTAGATATAATATTCTACAAAATATGAAAACAATTTTTTAAAAAGCCCTCACATTCTGGCTTGTCTGGCCAACATAATGAGAATCTATATTTAAATGGTCTTGAGGCATTATAGTATTTTAAATCTCCTTTAAGTTATCATGGAAGTATCTAATTATATACGTTGACTGTATTATATTTTATGTAATATTATGAAAGTTTATTCTCTCAAATGGTGTGTGTGTGTGTGTGTGTATACACGTGTGTGTACATATAGTAAGTGTTTATCAAAACATTTGAATAACCCAAGAATTTCACTATTTTATATTTTAAAATGCTCGGAGTTTTTCTGTACTTCCTATCTAGGGAAGTATAAGTTAACCATCTTCTACTAATATTTTTTTGGACCATAAGAAGGTAAAACACAGTAAGATACTTATGCTAATAAGGAATTTATTTCCTTCAAGTATGTGAAGTGTATTTTAGTGTGATTCCTAGAATGATTTGTCTCATTAAAAAGAATATTTGCTCACATTTATTAATGTGGCTTTTCCTTTATTTATATTCAGCCTATCAAGCTTGGAGATCATCTCAACAGCATACTGCTTGGAATGTGTGAGGATGTTATTTATGCTCGAGTTTCTGTTCGAACTGTGCTGGATGCTTGCAGCGCCCACATTAGGAATAGCAATTGTGCACCCTCATTCTCTTATGTGAAACACTTGGTAAAACTCGTTCTGGGAAATCTTTCTGGGGTAAGCTACAGTTACAATGGTAAAAACTGTCATATTTTAAAATTTAGTGGATATCGCAAAAGTTCTTTAAAGATACTATATAGGTAGCGTTTTCTCAATGAAGACTAAAAATGGAAAATTTAAGTTCTTCTTCTAATATAAATTGTTTATTTGAAACAATACTTAAAATTTAGAAGCTCATTGCAATAAGTATAGATTTTGCGAAGTTATTCCCCAAAGTATCATAGAATGATAGCATGTTTGAGCTGAAAATGTCTACCCTTGTTTTCTTTCTTAGATTTTGTGAACACCTAGAAAAAAATGTATTAACATGAAAATGGGTTTTAGAAATATTTAAACGTACTTTTGGTTGCTTTATAGCTATTTCTGGACCACTCATTTGTTTGCATCTTGTAGGTATTTCCCAAACCTTCACTTTCCCTCCTTTTCTGAACACTGCTGCCTAGTACACAGAGAGAATCCATGCTTGTATCCCTGACAGATTTCCCCAAGACCTGGACTCTTCTGTTTTTTCTCTTGTCTTGGATATGAAGAATCCCAAGAATAACCAATGCTCTATCTTACCTGAAAGTCCCACCTCTGTTCTGCATTTCTAAGGCTGTATTCTATCTTGTTTGCACTATCTGATCTGGATGTATAGTTTATCTGCTCTTATCCTTAGGGTTATAGTTCCTGAGTGTTGGTCCTTCTTCTTCGTACAGGTTACAAATTTACCACTGCCACACAGTGTTCTTGTTGGCTTCCTCAGAATTCCTCATCAGTAGGGGTTTAGTTCCCATCTTAACCAGGATGTCAGATGGCTGCCAGGAATATATCCAAATTCCACACCATTTTCCAGTTGATAACTGACAGGTCCAGAGAACTTCTAGACAAATGGTTTGTAAACTCTTCCCCAAGAAACTTTTGCAGTCCTATAGTAAAAGGAAATGTAGTAAGTAGAGGCTGAATAAATGGGTTTCTTGGTTGCCCATTTTCCATCTTTAACTAGAGCAGTTTCATTTTTATTTGATCTGTTTGTTTCTGCATGTGATTTTTTTTGAACAAAGGTAAAGCTGTTAAAAATTCTATGAAAACCATCTGTTTAGAACAAAGTCTCTCACATTGTTTTTAATATTTTTGTTCAAAAAAATTCCTCTATACTATGCTTAAGAAAAAACTGAAGGAAAATTTCACTGCAGAACTTCTTAGAGCCTTAATATAATAGACTGTATTACTAACCTTCAAGAAGAATAGGCATGTAAATGAAGCATTTCCCAGACTTACTTGGTCTTGGAGGTCTTTTTTTCACAAACATTCTCATAAGACTAATATTCTTTAAAACTTCACTTCATGGATAAGGAAATTGATACCCAAATAACTATGGGATTTGAGTTTTCTATTAGTCAGTCCAGGGACTTTTTAATTACACCACATTTTCTCTAAGACTTTTGTGCTGTTTGCTAATTTTACTCCTATAGTAAAATTGTGAGAGAGATATTTGTTCTGTCTTTGATTGAAAAATTATTTTTCTGTCTCCATAGAAATTCTATTGGCTATCTAATAATTGCCCATATTACATATAAAATCTTCATCCCTTTAAGGTTTAGCACTTAGGTCTCCTTATTATAGGGGATCTTTATTGTTCATTTATTTATGAAACCTGTGCTAGAGACTGTAGAAGATACAAATTTGAATAAAATATTTCATCTAGGCTGGGCGTGGTGGCTCAGGCCTATAATCCCAGCACTTTGGGAGACCAAGGCAGGCGGATCATGAGGTCAAGAGATCGAGACCATCCTGGCCAACATGGTGAAACCCCGTCTCTACTAAAAATACAAAAATTAGCTGGGCTTGGTGGTGAGCGCCTGTAGCCCCAGCTACTCGGGAGGCCGAGGCAGGAGAATTGCTTGAACCCAGGAGGCGGAAGTTGCAGTGAGCCGAGGTCGCGCCACTGCACTCCAGCCTGGCGCCTGGCGCCAAAGTAAGACTCTGTCTCAAAAAAAAAGAATATTTCATCTAAGAGTTTTTATCTAAAATGCCATAACCATTTGCTTAATTATAAAATGAAAGAAGGCTGTAAAAAGATACACAGTAAAAACTTTAACATCTATGAGAGTTTGAAGAAAAAGGATACAAATTATGACTGCATTGAAAAATAGCACTTTGTAGCTGAGCATGGTGGTGCATGCCTTTAGTCCTAGGTACTTGGGAGGCTGAGGTGGGAGGACCACTTGAGCCTGGGAGGTCAAGGCTGTGATAAGCCGTGATCACACCACTGCAGTCCAGCCTAGGCAACAGAATGAGACTCTACCTCAAAATAAAAGAAAAAATAGCACTTTGAACTACATCCTGTAGGCTAGATAGAAAGAGTAATCGCAGAGGAAAGTGAATCTGGATAAAGGCTGTGAAATAGAAAAGCAGGTATGTTTGGGGAACAGTATGGCATAGGGTGTATCATGGGGTTATTTAATGGGAGAGAAAAATAGAAGGATCAATTGGAATCAGCATGTAGAGAGCCTCCCTTCACAAAGACAATTTTTTTTTTTTAATAGAGACAGGGTTTCACCATGTTGGCCAGGATGGTCTCCATCTCTTGACCTTGCAATCTGCTCACCTCGGCCTCCCAAAGTGCTGGGATTACAGGCGTGAGCCATCACTCCCTGCCAAAGACAAATTTTCACTAAGTATAATAATGTTCCCCTTACCTTTCTGTTGCTCTTCCTCATCTCCTAAACACTGGATAGAAGTAATTCCAACGGCTACCTTTTCTTAAGTGTTTTTTACTTTGTGCCAGGCACTATACTAAGGAGTTTATGTGCGTTATCACATTATTCATCATAACAACCTCAATTTAATAGAGACACTTTTATCCTCATTTTAGAAGGCATGAAACTAAGGCTAAGAAAGATTAAATAACTTGCACATAGCTACAGATATGGTAAATGACAAAGACATTGGAGCTGGGTGTTTTTGATCCCAATATATTACTTAAAGCTTTTGTTGCCTTCAGTAGCTGATAGAATGAGTTAGTCTTTCACTAGTGTGAAATTCATTCTGAGTGACCGTCATTCTTACTTAAAATTAATTAGTGTGGGGTAAAAATCAGCAAGCCAGCTCACTTGTCTAGGTTTTTCCACTGATTTAATGTTATGCTATTTGTACCACAATTTTACTTATCTGTAAAATAGGAATAATAGTATGTGTCAATCACCTATATTATTAAACTGTTGTGAAAGTAATTATTTCCATATTAACGAGCTACTTTGTGTTCCTTAGAAGTTTCTTTGCTATTTCTCCCTTCATCTGTAACATGAGGATAATACTGTCTACCATATGAGGTTGACTGAGGATTAAATAGCACAAAGTATGCACCTAACATGTAGTAACTGTTCAATAAACAATAGTTATTAATAGTTATTAATAGTAACTTCCATGTAGGAATTTTCAAAGATGTGGGATATTTACTGTCTTTTCAGTCGCTGACAGTACTGTATAATCTGAACTAATATCATTTATACAACTTAAATAACATTATTTCAGAAATACTTCCATTTGCAAGTCTTCTTATAGGTAGAAAACATAATGCTTGAGCCATGAATATACTACCTTAGATAAGTTTTTAATCCATACTCAAGCAAGATTCACTAATGGATCAATACTAAAACATTTCTGTGGGGTATGTGTGTGTGTGTGTGTGTGTGTGTGTGTGTAAACAAATACGTATGCATACTCTTGGTGCTAGATTTAAGTAATTTCTCTTTACCATTCTCTCTTCCATTTATAGTGACATTTCTCCTCTCATTGCTCACCTGAATAAAAGACTGTGATCTGTCCATTTTTTTAGCCTTTATAATGTGGAGTTTGACCTAATTTGACATACTTTATTTCAAGCAAATACCCTTGGTTAAAACTATTAAACTTTAAAACTACTTAAACATTTTGCTTTAAAGGGAACTCAAAAGAGCGTTGATTTAAATTTGTTATCCCTCAGAGTGTCCATTTAAAGACAGCATTTCTCAGCCAGGCATGGTGGCTCATGCCTGTAATCCTGGCACTTTGGGAGGCCAAGGCAAACAGATCACTTGAGGTCAGGAGTTCAAGACCCGCCTGACCAACATGGTGAAACCCTCTACTAAAAATACAAAATTTAGCTGGGTGTGGTGGCTTGCTCTGGTAGTCCCAGCTACTCTGGAGGGTGAGGCACGAGAATTGCTTGAACCCGGGAAGCGGAGGTTGCAGTGAACCGAGATCCTCCAACCTGGGCAACAGAGCAAGTCTGTCTCAAAAAAGAAAAAAAAAAAAAAAAAAAGACTTAGCATTTCTCAAATGTAATTTCTAGCAGGTAAGATCTATAAAATTATTTTGGAAAGTAATTTAAATCCTTAATGCATAGTTATAATCAGGAGAAAACTTTATTATACCAAAATTAATGTGGTTTTTAAATTATAATCTAACTTAAGAGTAGTAGTTGTTGGTTGGGGAAAAAAGACTTCAAGTTTACTGTTTTCAAATAGAACTCATTTTAACAAGTTTAATCTAATGGTGTTTTCTAGTTATTAGGTTACTCTTCAGTCACTGCTTCTTGCCTTTTAATTTTCTAAAATGAATTGGCCAGCCCTGGGCTATGTACATCTGATCCAAGAATACAAATTACTGTACAAATACAATAGGACGTAGAGTCTCATTGTTTTATATTATGTCCTCCAAAAACCATGTAACTAGTGTCATTCTGTAGATAGTTACCATGAAAACAAAAGGGAGATCCTTTTGTCAAACTTGATTTTTTATTACCTGTGTACAGACAGATCAGCTTTCCTGTAACGGTGAACAAAAGCCTGATCGAAGCCAGGCTATTCGAGACCGATTGCGAGGAAAAGGATTACCAACAGGTAAGAGTATATTAATAGGAAATTTCTAGGCTTTAATCTTACCCCATTTTTTTTAACAAAATTATACTTACCTGGCTTTGAAATCTGGTAGTTGAGACTATGATTAGAACACAAGTGTAGAAAGTCGAGGTAGGGAATAGACAGGAACACTAGCTACATTAAAAAATAATTTCATTAAAGTTACGCAGAAAACATTATTAATATAGTTAGGATTCCCAGAGTATATTATTTCCCTTTCCAGTGTTGGTATACCAATAATAATATCATTTATTTACTTTATCATGGTATTTCATATTAAAAATATTTTTTAAAGCATGACTGAATAAACACATGCACGTTTATGAACAAACACTACTGAAACAAAAGTTTCAGAAAACATTTTTCTTACTGCACTCTGATATTTTCTATACTATTTTTTTTTAAATGCTAGTAATAACTCACTAAATTGATTTCATCATGGAGTTATCAAATACTACCTTAGGTTATATGATACTTAGTAAATAAAAACTAATAATGAATAGTGGTTTTGCTGTTTGTCAATAGCATAATGTAATTATGTATCCTATGATAATAATTAAATTGATTTTTTTTTAAAGAAATGAATGGAAATTTCAGGTTGGGCATAGTGGCTCACACCTGTAATCCCAGCACTTTGGGAGGTCGAGGCAGATGGATCACCTAAGGTTAGGAGTTCAAGACCAGCCTGGCCAACATGGTGAAACCCCGTCTCTTCTAAAAATACAAAAATTAGCCAGGCGTGGTGATGGGTGCCTATAATCCCAGCTACTTGGGAGGCTAAGACAGGAGAATCACTTAAACCTGGGAGGCGGAGATTGCAGTGAGCCAAGATCTCACCACTGCACTCCAGCTTGGGCAACAAAGAGCAAAANAAAAAAAAAAAAAAAAAGAAAGAAAAGAAAAGAAAAAGAAATGAATGGAAATTGCAAACACTTGAAATAAAAGTAAATATAATTTTATGTGACAATTTATTTTTCATTGTTAAGTTTCAAGCCTGGCTTATTTATAAAATAAACTTTTGATTTTACTGATTATCTTTGTTCTTTTCTTATCAAGCAATATTGAATCATGATAATCTAAACATTAACAAAAATACTTTTTTAGATCTCGTCTTAGATCTCGGGGCTAAGTAGAAGTAAATGTACAAGTTGCTTAAATATATTCTAATAAAATATATTCTAATTGATATAGGTTGTAAAATAGATTAAAAAGTTAAGATTTTAATTTAATCAGAACATCAGAAAAGGCTGTCTTATTTAAAACCTATGAGCAACTCTAATTGTGAAAACTAAATGTAGACTTTGACTATCTGAACCAAATGCTTTACAGAGTCAGAACTCTCATATCTGAGAGGAAGGAATATATAAGTTAAAGAAAAGCAGTAAAATTGTTTCTAAGGAAGTGATTTTGTAATGGTACAGTTAAGTACCTGTCTTGGTGCTTCTATTTTAATTGTGAATAAAGACTATATTTCTGAAAAGAAATTTTTGCTTTCATATCATCAGTGTAGTAACTTATTTCTGGTTAGAAATAAATTACTGCACTGATAATACGAAAGCTATGATATAAATTACTATAGAAAATGTTTTTTTCTTATACATATATAATTAGTTTATATGTTGGTCAAAAAAATACAATGTGGTGACAATTTTGAAAGTATTTTTCATATTTCCTTGCACATACTTTCTTCCTACACTTGTGTCCCCATACTGTGCTTCTGTCCCTTTCTTTTTATAGGTAAAAATCTGTATATACTGTTCTAGGATTTGAGATAGTATATAGTGTAAACTTTAGCACTAAGCATAGCAGCAATTTATTAACGGATCAAATTTTCACTCAGTCTCCTATTTTACAATTGAATAATAACAGAAACTTATAGATGAATGTCAATAGCAAGGTGAAAGAATCCTTTGGGAGACATAATGAACGTTTTAATAAGTGAAACATTAGATTTAAAAGACATTGTTGTTTTTCTTATTTATCTTTTTCTATTTTCTCCCTCTCTCTTTCCTCTCCCCACTTCCCTCTTTCCTCCTTTCCTACCTCTTTTCTTATTTCTCTTTCTTATTCTTTCTCTAACCTCTTTCAGCAGTTCTCTACTATCGTTTCCTACTACCATTAAATGGCCATGTTATGTAATTGAAGTTTATTTGCTTATTTGTTACTTCTTGATTTAATAACTGTAATGTATTATTAATTTTTGCAGACAGCTTATTTTTTCTAAGAATAAAAAATATTCATATATATTTATTTATGTATATACAACTCCCATTCTATCTCCCTTTCCATTGTGGATCTGTAGAAAGAAAAAGGTTGAGCCTTGAAATATTTAGTTTATCAAATTGTAAGAATTATCAAATGCAAATGCCGTTTAGATTTTATTACTTTCAATGATTCAGAGGTTTAATGTTTCAGAAACTAATTGTTACATAGTATTTTAAAGATAGCAATGAAGAGATTGTACTGAGTCTACACTTGATAACATATTTTAAATAACAGGTTATTTGTCATTTGCATATATACATACATTTGTTTCATAATGGACATTCATAAATGTTAAGTTTTCTGGATATATAGATGCTGGGGATAGGGAAAACCTATTAAGTACATTAGTTTTTATAGGTGTTCAGTGTATATTTGTTGATTGAATGAGAAAAGGTTTTAGAGAAATACTAGATTTTGAAATATAATGTATTTGTAGTATAATTATTTAATAGCTCTATAAATATGTGAGACTATAGTTTAGCCTATTTTAAACATTAAGTTCTATGAAAAAGAAAACATGCTGGCTCATATTAATAGACCATTTTCTTGTTATAACAACAAAAATCAGAAGTTTTAATACAGATTTTTGTGGCTTTTATGTGATTTTGTTTTTATAATACTAAGAAAGATTTAGTATTATTTTCCAATAGTTCCTTAGAACTCTTATTATTAATATTCTGTTCTAATGCAGTTAAGGAAGCATTGACTGCCATGACTTTACAAAATTAACAGAGAAATAAAATCCTTAAGTAAATTGTCCATTGATTTTATCCTCTAATAGTCATACTGAAGAATAAAATCTCCTTTATATCTAAACTCAAGAGAATTTGTGAGTAATTATAATTAGTCACTCAGGATACACCAAATTTTGTTTACATTTCTATTTTTTAGTAGAAGTAAAGGTCCTAATAGTGAAATAATACTCTTATTTGGATCAAGTACAAGGGAAGAGGATTCTTCAGAACTTCTTAGCCGTCATTGGCTAAGAAGTAGTATTACACAAGTAGTATTACACAAGTGTTCTTTTCATTTACCTTTTACAAATTTTAAAACCTCATTTTAAGGACAGAACCAATATAAATATACTAATTATAGCCATTACCAGGCAGAAACATCCAGCAGCTAATAGTCAACTACGTACACTAATTTTAAAAGTTTAAGATTGAAAATATATATATATATCTCGAAGAAGAAGAAGAAGAAGAAGTAATTCTTCTAAGATGCCTAGGACACTTGGCAGTGCCAGTTCTTAACTGTCAGTGGTCAATTGCAGCAAAGCAACCTTGTAGTACATTATCAGTAAAACATTTTCTTCAATGTGCACCAACCTAAAATCTGTATGTGGTGATACCATTAGTTTATTGGGCTCCTGACTGCAGTCTTTAATAAAGAAAATGTTTGGATGTGCATTGAGATACAGAATTAGTTGGAAAGAAGTAAGCAAATTTGGGAATAATGCCTTATACCTAGTGATTTAATTGTTCAGCTCAAACATAATAAAATTTTTCATCTGTAAGTAAATGACCTTAAAATGTCTCTCCATATATCTTACCTCCAAGATCTGTCGCAGAAGCTAATGCCTAAACTAGTGAGCTGTCCACCCCTACTTTGTTACCTAATACTGCCACTACTGATAAAATAGTTTCACTGAGGAGAAAGAAATCAAACATTTCCTGTCAAGCTTAAGGTGGAAACTTACACTATTATTATACCAACATGATGCCGCTTCAGAACTTAGGCATGTCAATAATATCATGGGGTTATTTTAATGCACGTGAACACATTTGTGAGGATACATGGGGACTTGGGGAGCTTCTTTTAATATTGAAATGTCATTTCAAAGTTTACTTCTAAGAGATGTGAATTTTTGAGTCTGTGTGAAGTGAAAGGTGAATGATGATATCCAACGTAGGATAATGTTAATCGCATATAACAAAAATAGTTAAAATATAATGTAATTTACAAGGAAGTCTTTTTCAGCTTAATTAAAATAAATGGAATGTGTTCTGTTACAAAGATTTTTTATGTTCTTGAACTCTTACCCAAGGAATACAAGTGTGAAACCTTTTATTTGTAAATAAAGTATATTTCTTGTTTCCCATTTAGCTTTTAGCAAGCTATGCATTCTTGAGAAGGAAAATGCTTAGGGCCATTGAGGCAATCTAATCAAGCAGTAGTGTTAATTGGAAATAGGGTGATGGCAGTGGAATTTAGAATACATGAAATAATAAATACCTTTGAGAATTTAAATAACCATCATTTACTGATAGATTTGATATGGGGATTAAATAAGGTAGAAGATTTAAGGATGGTGCCTATATTTAGTTTTGAACAATCAGTTGTTGAATAATGGGGCCACTTATTGTAATAGGAAAGACCGGGGAAAAATGGACAGTTTTGGATGTGGAAAACAGAAGATCAGTTTTGAGCATGCTGCAGTTATGGTTCTTCTGAAGTATAAGTTGAAGTTTCATTATATATGATTAGAACTCCCTAAGCGTATCAGTTTGGGAGCTGCCAACATATAGGTGATATTACAGCATTGTTAATGGAAGAAATTATATAAAGACAAAGTAAGTAGATGGAATTCTAAAACTGACACCTAAGGAAATCCAACATTTGGATATCTAATAAAGGAAGGAAAACCAAAGACTAAGAGTGAGCAGTCTGACAGGTAGGAGAAAGCCAGGTATGTAAATAGACGAAAGATTGAGTAAAGGATGGTCATCATAATCAGTTGTTACTGAGAAGTAAAATATGTATACCAAAATGTACATCTGATTTGGCAAGCAGAAATCATTGGCCATACCTAATGAGAATTGCTAATGTATGGAGTAGGTGGAAGCTGATTAAAGTGGGTAGAATAATGAATGGGAAGTAAGAAATGGGAAGATAGCAGTAGCTAGGGGGAAATGTGCTTAACAGAGGAATGGTTTTGTTTTATTTGGTTTGACTATGGGAGATACTAGATTATGTTCACATACTAATGGGAATATTCAATAGAAAGGACGAATAATGAAAATAGAAGGAGATAGCAACAGAGAATTAAAGAAGTAAAATCTTTGATAAAGTAAAATGAGGGGGGAATCCAGAATACATATTGGGGATTGGCCTTCAACTGGTAGGAAATTTCATCTTTTAAGATGACAAAGAAAAGAGTAGACATAGTAGTATAGAATTACTCATGGAACGATGAGAAAACTCTCCTCCAACAGCTCCTGTTTTCTTGGAGATAGGATCACACCTTAAGCTAAAAGAGTAGGGAGTTAAGGTAGAAAATGTGAAAAATGAGGAAAAGTGAACAGTCATTATGGAAAGTTAACAGACTTACTATTAACACATGATATTGCTTGTACAAAGTGGTTGACTATGAATTTATGGTATTGCCAAATACCCACTTGTTTGGTGCTTTTCCAAGTTTTGATTACTTGGGAAACTACTACTTTGGTAGTAAAGACAGCAGAATAAGGCAGATGGTTGAGTTCATCTATCTATGGTTTATGATCCTGAATCTTTTCTTTTCTTTTTTTAAATCTAATGTGTTCTATCAATTTTCAAGAATATCTCTGTTCTCTATATAATAAAATTTTAAATTAATTAGTTCCAAAATGTGGTTTTTAAGAATATAACTTACCTCTAAAATACTATAACACAGACATATATTTATCAGTTTTCAAATTATCTTAGATTAGAAGCTGGAGTCTGTGACAATCTGTGTCTGGATGTGGTATGGTATATTTCTTGGTGTTCTTTATATGTTGTGCCCCAAATATAGATGTAATCCTTATTTACACTTGAGTAGATTCAGGGGAAGATGAGGTACAATAAAAGCACAATGTTTTAATCTTAATCAATTATTTGCTGCCATTCTGAAATGAATTCTCTTTTTAAAGATTTTTTTAAGGTAAAATTTGTTTTGAGAGAATTAAAGCTTATAGTTGTTACACTGAAGAGGCAATTGATGTCTTTAAATAAACAAGCAATTTATTATTAAGCAGGTTTTAGTCATTATATAGTGGGTAGAATATTAAAAAGATCACAGAAGGTAGCACAGGAAATCTTCAGTGTTTATGGGCTATTGAGTTAGTAACTATAAAGTATTTACCTACATTTCTTTTTTCACTAGTGGACATATATGACTTTTTGTTGTTGAATCTATGGATTCACAAAATTAATTACTGGATGGACATTTTTGGTGTATGTCACATTTATACACTACTACTACCTTTAAGAAAAAGTAGAATAAGTATTGATTTTAACTACATCAAGGACTAAAGAATAAGAGTTGATACTTTATTACAATTGACAAATAATAGTAAATTATGTTCTAGAGGAAAAAACTTTATTAGTGCATGAGGGTCTGCCATGGAAAAATTGTTTCTTTCATAACTTAAACACAATCAAATTATTTGGATTTCAAACACAATAAAGTTTTCTGAAAACATACCTAATTATAATAAAACCTTGATACTTAAGAATTCCAAATGCTACAATCCTGTTTCTATCCAGAATATAGCAGGAATTGTTTCTTTCTTCCTTAAGTGTATTTATTCAGAAGTTCAGAATATACCAGGACTTTATACTGATATGACATATATTTGTTATGCCTTCAGAAGTTAAAGTAGTAAATACATTCTGTTATTGCCTCCAAATAATTTCTTGGATAATGAATATTCTTCTAAACTGAATAGTATCAGAAACTTTGGTCTGCTTTTTTAAACCAAATAATCCACCTTTGATGAATATAAAATAATATCACTCAAAATGTAATTCGTTTATTGATTTTATTAGATAAGAGATAATAAACTGTGAAAAGTTATGCAAATGTAACATCTCTTTCCTCTTCCATTATCACCATCACCACCATCCCATTTCACCTCTGATCTTCCATTTGGATCATTTAGAAAATTGACACCGCTTTCATTGTTAATAGCGGATTACATTCCCATTTATTTTCTTAAAATTCTGTGCATACATGATAGATTCTTATCATTCCAGGAAGAAGCTCTACTTCTGATGTACTAGACATACAAAAGGCTCCACTCTCTCATCCAACCTTTCTTAACAAAGGGCTTAGTAAATCTATGGGATTTCTGTCCATCAGAGATTCACAAGATGAGAAGGATTATTTCAAGGACATTTTATCAGATAATTCTGGACATGAAGATTCTGAAAATACATGCTCCCCTTACCAGTTCAAAACTAGTAGCCCAGAAAAAAAAGCCATCCCTGGCATTGATGTGCTTTCTAAGAAGAAGAGCTGGGCTTCATCCATGGACTTGCTTTGTACAATTGACAGAGACTTCTCTTCAGGAGAGACTGGCACATATCGTCATTGTCACCCTGAGGCAGTAACAGTGCGGACTTCAACTACTCCTAGAAAAAAGGAGGCAAGATACTCAGATGGAAGTATAGCTTTGGATATCTTTGGCCCTCAGAAAATGGATCCAATATATCACACTCGAGAATTGCCCACCTCCTCAGCAATATCAAGTGCTTTGGACCGAATCCGAGAGAGACAAAAGAAACTTCAGGTTCTGAGGGAAGCCATGAATGTAGAAGGTTAGTAATTTTGTGTGTGTTTGAGAGATAATCGAATATAAGTCTTTTAAATGTTTTTTCAAAATAAAGAAGGGTTATTAAATCATTCTACAAGTCTTATTTTCACTACCAAACCTTTGTACGGGTTGGTCTTTCTGTTCTCCCTTCCATCAAAACCCTAATCAAAGTACACTGCTTCCACAAAGTCATCCCTAATAAACATGCCCAGTCTTGTTATAGTCTCTCAATATTTGAGGTAGTATATTTTTAGATTGCAAGCTTATCAAAGGCAGGAGGCATGTTTTCTACTTCTTTTAGCTTAAATTCTCCACTGTGCCCTCTACTGTGCACTCGTGCGCTGTCTCATGGGAGGCTTCAGTAAATGACTGGTTTCTGAAAACAAGAAGCAGTCCATCATAACTGGCAATGCTAGAGAAGCAGAATGGCAGGGTTATGGTGCATTGCTTCCCAAACTACCAGCTTCAAAAAACAAGTGTTGCAACAGAACTATAGGAGATTATAATTTACTTTGTCTGGAATAAAGCTTTGAATCATAGCACACTTTAGGTTTATAGAGTCAGCCTCAGTTTGAATTAGTTTCCTCCACTAGTAACTATGTGGTCTTTACTTGGGCTTCATCTCTCCAAGTCTAAATTACTCCATCTATAAAATAGGTTTCTCAAAATAGGTTAATTAGGTAATGAATATAAAGTGATTAATATTACATTAGTAGTGTGAGTAATATAAAAATAACTTCGTAAGTGGTAAATTCTTATTCTAGGGAAAAACTCTGTTTCAAAAATACTTGATTTCACACACAAAACTCAATGTGTCAATTGGAGTAAAGTTATGTCCAAGACATATGGATAGAGGCTATTTTCAGTGTAAATAGATGTGACATATAGGTAGAGGCTATTTTTAGTATGAATAGAAGCACGAGAAAAGAAGAGAGAATTTTTAATCTAATTCTGTACCTTTTTTAAGATTCAAATTTTATAGCTGCCCTTGCTTCCTAGACAAATCCTAGGCTATAGCTTATTAAAGACAACTTTAAGATGTTTTCTAGTTCAAAAAAACAAATGACATAATTAAGGGTCACATTTATTTTTAAGGTCATTATTCTAGTGTAATATTTTTTATTCATGTATTTCCTTTAAAGTATTCTAAAGATCTGTTGCTCTGTTACCTAAGTCTTTTTGTTTTGTTTTGTTTTGTTTGTTTGTTTGTTTGTTTGTTTGAGACGGAGTTTCACTCTTGTTACCCAGCCGGGAGTGCAACGGCACGATCTCGGCTCACCGCAACCTCCGCCTCCTGGGTTCAGGCAATTCTCCTGCCTCAGCCTCCTGAGTAGCTGGGATTACAGACATGTGCCACCATGCCCAGCTAATTTTTTGTATTTTTAGTAGAGACCGGGCTTCACCATGTTGACCAGGATGGTTTCGATCTCTTGACCTCGTGATCCACCTGCCTCGGCCTCCCAAAGTGCTGGGATTACAGTCATGAGCCACCAGGCCTGGCCTGTTACCTAAGTTTTAAGCATAGCTCTGGAGCTGAACATACTTTCTGAGTTTTGTTTTACTTTGAGTAAAAGGTTTGTATTTTTTTTCAATTTCAGGAGTTGAAAATTAGTAAAGAATTTGAAATATGGAGGAAATTATTGAATATTTAATTGATATAGGTTACTATATAACATGAATTTTTCAAAAATATTAGCCAACTTTATGAGACGGTTATATATAATCTTCATTGAAAATTTTCAAAGATAGGAAGTAAAAATTTAGAAATTTGTATACAACGTTACAACTTTTAGAATTGTGATACGAAGAGATTAGGCACTTTCTATGGCTTAAAAGAGAAATCTCTTTTTTTATGTTGTACAACAGCCAGTATATGAACAATAATTTAGTCTAACCTTCTGTTGAGCATGCCCTCATGGAAACAATTATGTAAAGGAATCTTGTCCATTGTGAGGGAAAAAAAAAACTTTCAATGATTCAAATAGATAAAACCATTAAAATTTTCAAAATATAATGAAGATATGTACCAATTTAGATGAGTATTTCTAACACTTAAAGGACAGAGTAGTATCTGTCTTTTTTTAATGTGAATATTAAAAATGAAATTATAGGCCAGGCATGGTGGCTCACACCTATAATCCTAGCACTTTTGGAGGTCACAGTGGGAGAATTGCTTGAAGCCAGAAGTTCAAGACTAGTCTGGGCAACATAGAAAGACCTCATATCTTCAAAAAAATTGTTTTAATTAACCAGGTGTGGTGGTGCACACCTGTAGTTCCAGCTACTCGGGAGGCTGAGGTGGGAGGATCACTTGAGCTGAGAAGTTTGAAGCTGCAGTGATCTGCCGTCATGCCACTACACTCTAAACTGGGCAAAAAAGGAAGACCCTGTCTCTAATGATAGTAATAATAAAATTATAATTGCTGATGTTTTTATGTGTGATCTAACTTTAAAAAGATTATTTGTCTTAATATTTGGTAAATTAGTAGTAATGTGAATTAGTGAAGCTTTGAGAATTTTTTTTTTTACACTTGAACCTTGCTTTGAGAGTTAAACAGGAAAAACATCAAACATTAATAGAAACATATTTAATCTGTTAAATTATGCCATAATGGCCTATTTAATATATCTCATTTGCTTTTCATTACTAATAACAAAATATATTAGACTATTATAGCATGTGATTCTATTATCTTCTCAGGTAATATTATCTTCTCAGATAATGTGTGTATGCACATGGATATAAGTGTTAAGGAAACTCAGACCAACTTATTTCCACATACGCTTTTTTATCTGCAAAGATGATGCATAATTCTTGTAGATCCTTATTTGTTCAAAACGTAACTATATATTTGATATCATTTCCAGATTTAGAAATTTTGTATTTGTTACAGAATGCACAAACAAAAGAAAATCTTTCAAAAACTATAAAATGTGCTTTGAATTGTTTGATACAGGACAATCCTGAAATCTTTTTAACTACTGAGTGTTTTCAAAAGCATTTTCTCTCATGAAGAACCTACTCGTTATTCCCCCAGAGGCTATTTTACAGCCTAGTTAAACAAACACCTGAAAATGTTGGATTATTATGAAGTTATACTACCTTAAACCTCCACTATTATATAGTAACTTGAAAGTAGCAATAAATTATGTTTGCTTTATACTAAAAGCATTATTCAAAAAGAATGTTAGAGGCTTAGAATTCAAAAGCACTAATTCTCACTAGTTGAGTAACTTTGCTGGTCTTTATGCAGTGCTTTTTCTAAAAGTGAAGTAATTTATTTTAGATGTGCAAACAAAAATGCAGATTGATAAGATGGAGATTTTAGCTACTATACAAAGAAAAAGGAATAGAAAAATCATATAAATCCCATGTTTCTCATTTAATTCTCATGAGAGACAGGCTTCACGGATCCCTTTTATGTGTGCTAAATCAAGCAAGACAGTAAATATCATTAATGTACACAGTTTATTGTACACATTTTTTTCTTAAAATATTTGCATTTTAAACTTTTAAAAACAAATATTCTGTACAATTTTTGTGATTTTTAAATTTGGCAGTCGCTAATGGGTTTCAGTAATTTTAGAACTAGAAGAGGTCTTAGAGGACATGTTATCTAAACATATTCCTGGGCTTGTGAAGATTTAATAACATACCCAAGATCACATAACGAGTTAATAATAGAGTTTTATTATTTTGGAGATTGTAGATTTTTATCATAGATTTTCTAAGTATTGGTCTAAGGATCTCCCACTACTGTGACTTTTTTTTTTTTTAAGTTGTGTTCCACATTCCTGAGCTGATACAATAATTGGAAGAAACAAAGTTGCTAAATTTTAATTTGTTCTTTGGGTGTGAAAGAAGGGTTATTGTTAATAAGAAACAATTTTTCTCCAACCTCTGATATATAGCTTTTTCCTTAACCCAGGCCCCATCCCCTTGAAAGGATCCTTTACCTAAATAATCTCCTCAGCATTTCTTTAGCTAACAACCAGCTAACTAGTATATGGGACACTAGACCTTCAAATCATGGAATTTGGAACTGGAGGGAATCTGGATACCATTTAAACCAAACAGCTCATTTTCAGAGGTCCAGGGAAGTTTATAATTCGTAATCCATAATTCATAATCCACAATTCATAATCCATAACAAAGCTATATTTTGAATCCAAGTCTCTAGATCACAATAATAAGATTCTTCCACTCCGCTATCCTGATTTAAAGAAGACAACAGACACATATCAGATACATGGTTGGAACATTGGATATTCAACTAACTGCCTATGAAGTCACTTAAGTCTCTCCTCAACAAAATTACATAATTTTTAATACAGCAAAACAAGATAGTATTATGAAATAATGGCTAAAAGTGAGGCACTTTTAGTTCTTTCTGCATTAAACCATACAGTGCAGGGGTTAAGATGGAACTGCATTATGTTATCTATTGTGGTAGATAGTATTTTGGTGGGGTTCTACTATGGTTGGATCTTTAAGATAACTAATTCTATGACTGACAAGATAGGGCATAAATTATCAAAAAGCAGCGACTGGCACTGAGTGCTCTCATTACTTTGGGAACAAAATGAGACAGGAACAAAAAAGATCTCAAAGAAATTGTAGTTGATATTGAAAAATTGTAAACAGAAGATTATTACTGCAATTATTAAGTTAATACTTTTCAGATAGTTCTCTACATACATAAAGCAGTAGGGAAGGGGCAGGAAGAAACATAACAGGTTTCTCTTGTGGTAACTGTTTTTAAAAATTGACGTTGCTCTTTTTCGTGTCATTCTTTTAATTCTACTTTCTTTTACCCTCAGAACAGGATGGTCTAATCTCTTTTTTTTTTCTCTCAGTATTTTCTTTTCTACCTCTTCAACTCCATCCCAAGATCTGAGTATTTATCTGTTTTCTAATAGGAGTATCTGACAAATGTCTCTTTCTTTCTTGTGGTGTAATTACCATACACGCCCTATCCATTGCTCTGTGGGTTGGCAGTACATTCCTGATTATGAGATTGACTTGGAACCAGTACTGTGAGTATAGTACAAGCAGTACTCCCACACCCTGGGTGGGGATCATGAATAGCATTTGGCTTCCAACAGTTGTAACTCCTCTGCATTCTGCACAATACTAGAAAGTATGAAGAACAGATAAAACAAATTTCTACAAAAGTGGCTATGGTTAAGTGTTATTTGTTTAATTGGCTGTTAATCAACATACTTCACATCAAAATGAATATTGTTTTCTTCTTTCTAGTGGTGTGATCTCTGGTCCTAGCCTAGTTTTGCTGTCCCATGACTGCCCTATGAACAAAGCTTAGACTCTGTGTTGTGCAACTAGAATATGTAAACACTCAAGTATGGGAACCCATTCTCATTTGAGGAATCTTAATATTTCATTTGAGAAGATTGCATTTAAAAGTTTGCATTCTTATAGTTACACTTAAGAAAAGAAAAGGGATTAATTTATAATTGTGTACGTTCATGTTCAAGTATCATGTGTGATACTTTTAGTATCTTATAATTCTTATGGAGATATATATATTTTCAAAACTTATCTTTTATAAATTTCAAAACTAGTAAGGATGAACTATTTTAATTTTTATTTCTTTACCATATTTGCCTTTGAATAGCAAGGAAAAAACATGATTGAGTTATTTAGATTACTCCATGAGCTAAAATAAATAATTTTCATATTCATGTTTTTATTTGATTTATATCAGTTCAACAGAAGTAAATGAGTATAAGCAGGGGTTTCCTGTAATATTGGTCAAATATCACATGTATTTCACGTATTAATGACTTAATTTCTAGATTAAGAAGGCTTAATTATTAGATTATAAATGAAATGCAAATATATTTTGTGTCTCTGAAGAACACAAATTATGATGTAGATAGAATCAACACCTTAGAAAGGAAAGAAGTGTCTACTGTGTTTGCAGGGTGGGATTTTTAAAGAGATTTCTGTTTTAGGCCAGTATTGTCCAACAGAATTTCTTCAGTGGAGGAAATATTCTATATCTGCACAGTCCAACTTAGTAGCTACTAGCTACATATGACTATGGAGTACTTGCAATATAGGTAGTGCAACTGAGGAACTGAATATTTTATTTAAACTTACATAGTTACATGTGGCTAGTGGCCACCATACTGGAATATTGGACAGTGCAGCTGTAGACTATTCCCATATGACATTAGGTTAGTATAAAAAGCCAACACTCAGTTGAGGAAAGACTGGCTTCAGAACCATTTGGGAGAAGGTGAGCAATAAGTTATTATTTAGTTTAAATCAGAATGCAACTGAGAATATGTATTTACCTTTCTTTTGATTTATCCAAGTGGAAAAATAAAGTTGCATTTTGAAATCCTAGGGAAAATTAGAGGTAAAACCAATATAGACTTTTCATTGGATGATGTAATGTTGACTTCAGTGTTCATAGAAATAATATGCTCCTTTATTGGAAATGAGGGACCTAATTTAAGTCTACCCATAGCATGATTCACATAGACCCAGTTTGGCTTTAACATAGCCACTCTCTAAGGACAGACTGATATGTCTTAAGAAAGATTGAAAATGGATCTTCCTAACAATGGGTATCATCACATTGTTTTAAGACCCAGCAATTTTAAACTTGTTTCCACGTTTCATCGCAGTCTCCTTATCTCTCCATTTGTCTGTCTGCCATGCAAGTTTGAATATGTTTATTCTCTGCTGTCAGCCATTTGCAAATATTCCATCACCTGAACAAGATAAAATTCTGGCTCCTTGGATCATCATACTTGAGGTTCCCCATGATTATATCTTTTATCTCATCTTTTAGCATTTCATATATCACACCTCACTCCCACACCATGTACACATTCTCATTTTCTCCCTCTCTCCCTCTGTCGCTTTTTCTTTCTCTCCTTCTCCCCAGTTCCTTCCTTCCTCCTTGCCTCCCCAGTTCTGAGTATGTGTGTATGTGGAGAAATACACGCATACATACACAGACAAACGTGTGAATGGATGAATAGATGATTGATTGATTGATTGATTGATCTACCTACTTACCTACCTACCTACCTACCTACCTACATACCTACATATTTATAGGCCATTTCATATCTTCTTGTCTTTATTCACACAGCATTCTGCCTTAAAACTCTCAAAGCTTTCAGACATTGACGGTTCAGGAATCTTTCACCTCCCCACTTTAGGATGATGATGGCCTGTTTTGCATTGAAATTACTGCTTTTCAGGAGTTTGTCTTTCCTCCTACAGACCTTGAAAATTTGGCCTGGTCTAATTCATAGCTGTATCCTAAGTGTCTGCCACTACACCTGACATATGATAGGCACTCAGTAAATGTTTATTAATATAAACAAAGTTTTACAATGTGGCTATTAAAGAATTTTAATATATGCAGTGGTACTATTTCAGATAATGGGTTACAACAATATTCTCTGGCAAATTATACATGTAGTGAGGCGAAATCATACCTCCTCTTCCTCTGTCTTGTCCAACTCTATGAGTAAGCTCACACACTTTTCACTTATAACCAGAACAACCAACAGAGAATGTAATTGATTTCCTATTGAACTCTGTACTCTTTGAAAGTTTTAAAAATGACAGTGAAGTCATAACAGTGAATCCTTGAAGATTCTAGAAGAGTGATACAGTGAGCCTAGCCCAAGTCACAGCCAACTATGTGGCTACTATATCAACACCCCCATAGAGGGAGTTGGAAACTGTTCATTCTTTCTGCTATCCCTACTCTGCATATATTTTAGATCTATTGAGTGACGAACAGTTTACAGAGCATTTTTCCATATGTCTTTACTTTTTAACATATATTCACACTTGTATGAGGTTTGTTCGCCCAGGTTAAAAATTTTATTCATTATGTCTAGCTCTCAAGGTATTTTAGAAAATGTTCTATTGATTGCAATGTGGTGTAATATAGAATACAGTAGACTCTAGTAAACACATAAAAGGTACAATCACCTATTTCTCAAAATTATTCTCCAATAAAAGAAGAATAGAGAACACTTTATATATGAATACATAATATTGTTAGTGTGTTTTTCTGCTTTGTTTGAAAATTGAAATATTTTGTTAGGACCCATATCCTTTAAAATGTGGGATTTTAAAAATGATTTGTAGTTCTGCACCACAAAACCAATCATTTTAGTTCTTTTTGAAACTTGCATCTGTAATTTTGGTCATATATTAAAGGTAAAGATATACCAAGGTAAAAGTGGTTATTTAATACTTGCTGCAGTTGGCTGAGTCTCACTTTCTACATATTACTTGTCTGAGCTTGAATGTGTGTCACTTGTAAATGGTGTTTTCAGCTTATAATTTGTGCTGGCTTAGATTCATTTTAATGTCAAAATTGTAGACTTGAATGTTTCACCTGAAACAGCTTTAAGCCCAGAATATTATGCAAATCTTCATAATCCAAGTCTGATCTCCTAAACATTTAAAGTATAGTGTACATGATCGCATGCCACAACTTTATGTGGTAAAAGTGCTAATTGTGTTAAGTAGTGGTAGAAATTGTGACTCTTAGTTGTCAAGAACTTATGGCAAAACACACTTGCCTATTGAAAAACTGCTTTTCATTGTTGCTGTATAAACGGCATCAATACAATAGAATCACTGTGAATTTTGTTCAGAGGATAAGATTACAGATAAAGGATGATAAAATATTTGTTAAGTTTTTATACCTCATATTCTGACAAAAAGTATACTCTTAATTATGGTAAAATAGTACTAGAGATGAAAGATTATTTTCTAATTTCAGAGTATGCATTATTATAGAATCTGTATAACTAGACTTCTATGCAAATCTTAATGCTTTGGTTTTTAAAAAAAAAATTTTTTTTTTTACAAGGTCTTGCTCTGTCTCCTAGGCTAGAGTATGTAGCATTGTCTCAGCTCACTGCAACCTCTGCCTCCTGGGCTCAAGCAATTCTCTCACCTCAGCTTCCCAAGTAGCTAGGACTACAAGCATGTACAACCACGCCTAGTTAATTGTTTTTTGCTTCCCCCCCGCCACCAACCCCCATAGAGATGGGGTTTCACCATGTTGCCCAGGTTGGTCTCAAACTCCTGTGTTCAATCAGCCCAGCTGCCTCAGCCTCCCAAAGTGCTGGGATTACAGGCATAACCCACCATACTGGCCCAAATCTTAATTCATTAAGCCATTCTTCATTAGTCCTTATTCTTTTCATTATCTCATAACTATTGCACCAAATGTTTTTTGGAAAGAATATATTCATATATGTTTTATGTGTTTATGTACATTTATTCACACATACCCAATTTGGTACTTCTTTCTTGGTGACATCACATTTGGTGGCACAAAACCTAGGCTGATTTTACCTTCCCATTTGCTCTTTTCTTCTCGTTAATATTTCTAACTTTTGCTGAAACTTCATTTTCTGTAATTGAAAACCAAGTACTTAGAGGAAGTCAAAAAGAAGGAAATTGTCTAGTAATATAAGGAATAATCATGATTCTAAGTGCACTCTAGTACACTAATTTTTACATTGTATGCTTCATTTAGATATTTGCTAGCTGAGAAAAGAAATTTGCATACCAACAAATTAGATATTGAGGCTAATCTTCAGCCCCAGAAAAGGCAAATAAATTCAGTCTAACAACTGTAATGGTGAAAGCTTAAAATTTTTCCATTATAGTTATAATATGGCAATGAAGGTGGCTACATGTGCATTTTATAAAATGTATATTTGGTTATCCTAATAGGTCAATTGCATATGATTCAAGAATTTTGGCATTCAGAAAACTTTGTAATATTCTGTAAGTATGTGGAAGCATTGTTTTGGTTTAAAAAAACAATAGTCTGATACTTTCTAGTTAAAATACCAGCCAGGTTTTGTTGGTACTGGGAAATGGGCACATGAAGATTCATTATACTGTTTATTTTTATGTCTGTTTGGAAGTTTCCATAATAAATAATTTTTTAAAAATCAGCCAATTAATACCACATTCCTGGGATCTGTACCAAATCTAAAGTGCTAGAATTTTACACTCAAAAATAGAAAATATGTTTCTGTGTCTGGATCCTCTAAAAAGAAAAAATAGTTAATAATGTCCCATACCTTATTTACAATTAGATATTACCCCTCTTCAGTAGACCAGAACAGAAGAAGAAAATCACTTCTATCTGGTTAGTGCCTACTAGATACTTTTATGTGCAGGTAATCTCAGAGAGCCAAGAAATGTTTCTGCTCAGATGACCCGTAAACAGAAAATGTGCCTCTCCATATATACCAGTACAAGATTCTCTTTGTAAAAAACATAATTTTATAACAACACCTGGAAATGTTAAATTTATTATTCAGAAATTTTCCAAGACACACTCTAGAACACAAGAAGCTCACCAAAAAAAAAAAAAAATACCTACTACTTAAGTTAACATGGATACACCCACCCCTACCCCAGTAAGAGAAGGAAAAGAAGTCTTTCTACCCCTAATAGGCAAAGCAAGTTATCCCATTTGTGTTTTGGAATACCAGTGCTCTATTACTATAAAATAGTAAAGTATCATAAGGTAATAACCTCCTCCCCCATGGCATATTACTGAAAACATTTACAGACCAATAGCTCATCAAGGGAAAATGTTTTATTGTTATGTTTTTAAGAGTGGTTAGTCAAAGTTGCATTTATTTGTCTTACAGAAGGAACCCAGAGATTGAAAAACGTTTACTAGTAGTGTCAGAGTAAACTGAAGAAATAAAACATAGGATAGTAGTAAGGGTGAGGGAATATGGACATGTGAAACAATATAAGAACAATTATAAAGTGCCACCAAAGAATGGAAATTCAGATTAAAGTTTATTTATGATCGTATAGCCACTTTTCAAAAATAGTTGTGAAATATTAAATTCATTTATTACTTAATATGGGGTGGGAAATTGTTGCAAGGCATAACATCCAAGTGACTAAAAGTTCTTTACTCAGTTTATTGAATAGGCTTATTGTGATTTCCTACTTTTCTTTGTAAGATATTAAAACCATACTGCCTGTTTAGATTTGGTTCCTGTCCATGGCCTTAATGGTCTTATTGTCCTCTATATTGCAATTCCAGGCTTGCAATTTGGTTAAGTTTTTTTGGAAAAGTTCCTTAAATTTTTAGCATGAGGACTCTGTAATAACAAAACAAATGTACTTTGGTGTTCCTTGAAAATAGCAGTTCTTCCTAGGTAAAAATGTAACTTGCATATAATGTACTATATTCATTCAATTTAAATTAGTATCAAATAATATGATTGTTTTCCATCTTCTACAGTCCTTTCAAATTACATTCATAATAAGCCAGAGGATTTTTTTAAATTGTTTATTCCTGTGGTAGGATGCAATCATTTAGAATAAAAAAAAAAGTACTGGTAAATACCTTGATTTTTTAATTCTAAAACTCGATTGTACTATTAGTTGATATTTCTGTTCACCATACACAAAGCCAGGCAGTCAGGCTTGCTTTATTATTCCTAGTTCCCCAGGTAAACATTATCCTAGAAACAGGCAGAACTTTCTCTCCATGGAATCCGTGGCCCGTCATCTATCCTTTTTCTCCTCCCATTTATTTAAAGCTTTGTCTCAGCATGACTCTTATCCTTTTTTGGGGCATGACCTCTCAATTTTCAGTTCATCATCCCTGTTCTGATTCCACAAACCTGGTTTCTATGGTGCAATTTAACTCACTTATTCTTTCCTTTCTTTTTCTGTTAAGAATCTCTATTAAATACCTTCTAACATAAGGAATAACATCATGTGAAGACTGTCCTCAGGTTTGCAGACTAGCAAAAAAGAACTCCTCACCAACCTTGATTCTCTACTGCCATGCACTTCATGTCACTCCTCAGCTTTAAACACTTCCCAGGGTCCAGTATCAAGCGCGCGCGCGCGCGCGCACACACACATATACACACACACACACACACACACACACACACACACACACACACGAAAATTCTGATTGGTTCCACTAAAATTTAGGTATTCTAGCCTACCTTACATCTTCATGGCTACATGAAAGCTTTCATGTACTTTTTGCTGACTTTTATCAGCATTGTTCACAGCAGAATTTCTTTAACCTTCTCAAGCTTCAGCCAAACAGGCTCCCAGGGGGTGATAGACTTTTTTATTTTCCATGCAACTTTCTGACATGAATATCTTGGAATTCCCTCTGTTTCACTCTTTCCCTTGTCTGTTGCTTCTTTTAAGAAGGAAAGATCTTTCCTCCTTGCCAGTCTACTCATCCCACATGTGTTCTTTTTCCATCTCCTGTTTCCTTCAACGTTTTTTTATCAGTTTTTCCCACTACCATTTGCCACTTCAGTCTCTCCCACTCTGTGGGCTTATTATCCACCACCTAAAATCAAGCACAAACATTCCTCTGTGCAAAAAACCAACAACAACAAAAACTCTCTATTTTTTAAAATCTTCTTGTCTTCCCCAATCCTCAAAATTCGTGAAAGAATACTCTATACTCATTTGCTCAAATTCTTACCATCTAGTCCTTCTTTAACCCTTTCTGATTTGGCCTCTGACTAAATCACGCAATGAAAATAATTCTCTTAAAGGCCACCAGTGACCTTTATGTACCAATTATATACATTTATTCACTCAGAAAATATTTATTTTGTGCTTGCTATGTACCAGGTACATGCTAGACTAGATACTAGAAGTACATCTAAAAAGGATAAAATTCTTGGCCGGGCGCAGTGGCTCACGCCTGTAATGCCAACACTTTGAGAAGCTGAGGCCAGTGGATCACTTGAGGTCAGGAGTTTGAGACCAGCCTGGCCCACAGGGTGAAAACTTGTCTCTACTAAAAATACAAAAATTAGCTGCACATGGTGACACGCACCTGTAATCCAGTTACTCCGGAGGCTAAGACAGGAGAATTGCTTGAACCCAGGAGGCAGAGGTTGCAGTGAGCCGAGATTGTGCCATTGCACTCCAGCCTAGGCAACAAGAGTGAAACCCTGTCTCAAAGAAAGAAAAAAAATAGATAATTTTTTTTTGTCAGAGAGCTTATAATTTAGGTGAGGAAACAAACAAGCAGAGAACTACAAAGCAGTGGAAGAGTTCCAATTAGTTAAGCATAAGGCAATGTGAAAGTAAGAGAAGCAATGTCTAACTCACCCTTTATGTGGTCATAGAAGCTTTTAGGTAGAAAGAGGCGTCTCTTAAAGGTTAGAAAAAGTATTCAGGTAAAGAAGGGGAAGACCAGTGTTTCTAACACAGGAAGTATCTTTCAGAAAGGAACCTAAAAGTTAATATGCTTTTGATTATCTGCAAATTCAGTAACACAAGTGCAGAATTTTTTAGGGAAGTTGATGGAGATAAGACTTTTACCTGAATTGGGTTTTAAATTTATATTTAAATTGTGTGTGTGTGTGTGTTCCCACTCCTCAAAACTTTGATTATATATATACGTGTGTGTCCATATATATACTTTTTGCCCAGTTCTCACAAATGAATCTGTGACTTCAAAATATAAAGGGCCACTGCTATAAATGTAGTTGGGAGCCAGGCGTGGTGGCACATGCTTCTAGTCCCAGCTACTTGGGAGGCTGAGAGAAGATAGCTTGAGCCTAGGAGTCCAGTGCTGCAGTAAACTATGATAGTACCACTACACTCCAGCCTAGGCAGCAGAGTGAGACCCTGTCTCTAAAAAAATAAAATAAATGTAGTTGAGGACCAGCTTATAAAATACTTTGAATACCAAGCTAAGAAGTTTTTAAACTGTATGGTGAACACTTTAGTTTCAGGGCAGCTCAGATTTTCATTTCTGGGAAGTTTACTTTCTGTAATGTGAATTATCATGTAGAGGAGCAAAACTGCAGAAAAGGGATTTAGGAGACAGGCAATAGTTGAGGAGTGACATGAATAGTGCTCGATGCTAGAAACAGTGGGATTGAAAAAGAGGGGATGGTTCAGAAATATTTAGAAGGTGGAATTTAGATTTTGATCCACACTTGGCCCTAGGCCCGGCCCCCTTGGACAGTGCACAAACCTATGTAGTACCCCCTTCCAAATGCTTATCATCTTATTCTGGTGGAACTGAACATTCTGTGTCAAATTAAGCATCAAGATGCTTGTCTTATCTTGCACATTTCAAATTCTTTGAGATTGTTGTATCTTTGGATTGTCTATTCCTTACAGAGTCTAACAGAGAATTACACTTAGTAAACATCCAAAAACCGTAATAATGATGCTTGCATGGCATCTACTCTGCTCTAAAAGCTTTGCATATGTTAATTCATTTAATTCTCATAACCTTATGCGATGTGCACTATTATACCCCCTTTTTGGCTGAATTTTAAAAGGAGTCATGGGGAGGTTAAATTACTTTCCAAAGGTCACACACTAGAAAGTGGTGGAACTGAGATTCAAATTGAGGCAGTCTGGCTCCAGGGTCCGTGCTCTGAGTCGGTATACTACACCAACTGAAAAATCGGAAGCTGTTATTTGAATACACTCCAGCGACTGGTAAATTTAAAGCAATGTATAAAATGTTTTAGTCCCACAAGATTAATATTTGGATTTATGTGGAACAGCTAATGAATTTGTTTTCCAATCTTCTTGTTTTAATCCTTTTAGAACCAATTCGAAGATACAAAACTTACCACGGTGATGTCTTTAGTACCCCCAGTGAAAGTCCATCTGTTATTTCCTCTGAATCAGATTTCAGACAAGGTAAGAGGCATCTGAAACAAGCAAATTGTTTTTAAGAAACCATGATTATTATTATTATTTTCAGTAGTGTTGAAATATTAATATAAGTTGTCAAAAAGAATATACTGTATAAAATTGCAAAATTATAAAAAGCTGCTGGTTACTCAGTAGTATCGTCGGAACTAAATAGCAGTTTCATCAAATAATGTTGTAGTCCTTTTTATTATGGAGATAATAATTCATTGTCTTTAAAAGTAGCATGATTTATCTCAAAAAAGTTTAAATACATTATGTCATTAATTTGGTTCTGTGAATTTGATTTGTACAACTCTATGTCTGCTGTTTGAGTTTTAAATAAAATTACTCTCATGTATTTATCACCTGTGCCATAATTTTTTCATTCATAATTAGTGAGAAGGAGTGAAGCCTCAAAGAGGTTTGAATCCAGCAGTGGTCTCCCCGGGGTAGATGAAACCCCAAGTCAAGGCCACTCACAGAGACCAAGGTAAGTCATATGAAAAAGTAGTGATATTTCCAGTGACTGGTGTTTGTTTTTTATTTGAATTAAATAGAATTTTTTGTTTGTTTTTCATTGTGTTTGGTGTTTTTTTGAGACAGAGCCTCATTCTGTCACCTAGGCTGGAGTGTCATGGTGTGATCTCGGCTCACTGCAACCTCCGCCTCCCAGGTTCAAGCAGTTCTCCTGCCTCAGTCTCCCAAGTAACTGGGATTATAGGTGCACACCACTGCGCCTGGCTAATTTTTTAATATTTAGTAGAGACTGAGTTTCACCATATTGGCCAGGCTGGTCTTGAACTCCTGACCTTAAGTGATCCACCCGCCTTGGCCTCCCAAAGTGCTGGGATTACAGGTGTGAATCAAAGATAATTTTTTTTTAATTATCCTTCTTCCTTTATTTTTTGCATTTTCCTTTTCTCTTCCTTTCCCTTAGCTCTCTTGGTTTTTATAAAAGTTCTCAGAAATGTATCCATTATATAAAAGACAAAGTATTGGAATCTTTTAACATCGTAATTGACTCTAATTATTTATAGTTGTGTTTGTTTTTTTAATTATCAATATGAATATAAAATAACAGGAAGGTGGGGGCATGGGATTAAAAATCTGTGAGAAGATAATAAACCTTGATTTCTAAGAGAATAATACCTCTCTTAAAAGGTTGGAATAGGGCCGGGCGCGGTGGCTCACGCCTGTAATCCCAGCACTTTGGGAGGCCGAGGCGGGTGGATCACAAGGTCAACAGATCGAGACCGTCCTGGTCAACATGGTGAAACCCCGTCTCTACTAAAAATACAAAAAATTAGCTGGGCATGGTGGCGCATGCCTGTAATCCCAGCTACACAGGAAGCTGAGGCAGGAGAATTGCCTGAACCCAGGAGGCGGAGGTTGCAGTGAGCCGAGATTGCGCCATTGCACTCCAGCCTGGGTAACAAGAGCGAAACTCTGTCTCAAAAA
>NW_016107492.1:2712402-2755809 GCF_001604975.1 Cebus imitator | reverse complement strand
TTTTTTTTTTTTTTTTTTTTTGAGGCAGAGTCTCTTTCACTGCCCAAACTGTAATGCAGTGGCGCTATCTTGGCGCACTGCAACCTCTGTCTCCCTGGTTCAAGCAATTTTCCTTCCTCAGCCTCCCAAGTAGCGGAGATTACAGGCACCTGCCACCATGCCTGGCTAATTTTTGTATTTTTAGTAGAGATGGGGTTTCACCATTTTGGCCAGGCTGGTCTTGAACTCCTGACCTCAAGTTATCCACCCACCTCGGCCTCCCAAAGTGCTAGAATTACAGGCATGAGCCACTGCACCTGGCCAAATGGTTTGCTTTTAATTAAAGTTGTTTATTTTATTTCTTAGACTTTTAAAAATAGTCTATAATTTTTTTCTTTGAGGAAAACTTTAGCAAGTATTCATTTACCTAAAGCAATCTATATTTGCGTAATAGTATTTTATATTAGTGTGTCCTTGTGATGACCCCATTTTGAAAATTTTGAGCAAAGAGGTGGGAGACAAAGATCTGTGCTTCATGTTACATAGTATTCTTCTTTTTATTTTTATTTTTTAACTTTTATTTTCGATTTGGGGGTAAATATGAAGGTTTATTATATAAACACGTGTTACAGAGATTTGTGTACACACTATTTTGTCAACCAGATATTAAGCCCAGTACCCAACAGTTATCTTTTCTGCTTCTCTTCCTCCTCCCCTTCTCCCTACTCTAGTAGACCCCAGTATCTGTTGTTTCCTTCTTTGTGTTCAGAAGTTTTTATCATTTAGCTCCCACTTATAAGTGAGAACATGTGGTATTTGGTTTTCCGTTCCTGCATTAGTTTGCTAGTGATAATAGCCTCCAGCTCTATCCATGTTCCTGCAAAAGACATGATCTTGTTCTTTTTTTATGGCTGTGTAGTATTCCATCATGTATATGTACCACATTCTCTTTATACAATCTGTCATTCATGAACATTTAGGTTGATTCCATGTCTTTGCTATTGTAAATAGTGCTGCAGCTAACGTCGTGTGTATGTGTCTTTATGGTAGAATGATTTATATTCCTCTGGGTATATACCCAGTAATGGGATCGCTAGGTCTAATGGTAGTTCTGCTTTTAGCTCTTTGAGGAATCTCCATACCATTTTCCACAATGATTGAACTAATTTGCAATACCACCAACAGTATATAAATATTCCCTTTTCTCTGCAACCTCACCAGCATCTGGGTTTTTTTTGACTTTTTAATAATAGCCATTCTAACTGGTGTGAGGAGGTATCTCCTTGTGGTTCTGATTTGCATTTCTATAATGATCAGTGATATGAAGCTTTTTTTCAAATGCTTGTAGACTGCATGTATGTCTTCTTTTGAGGGTGGCTTTTTAATGTGCTTTGCCCACTTTTTAATTGGGTTATTTGTTGTTCTTTTGTAAATTTAAGTTCCCCATGAATGCTAGCTATTAGACCTTTGTCAGATGCATAGCTTGCAAATATGTTCTCCCATTTTGTAGGTTGTCTGTTTACTCTATTTTTCTAACAAAGCAAAAGCATGTGGGGATGAACAGCAATAAGAAGCCAATACTGAGTTGCACTAAGCTCAGTGATAAATTGTGGGAGAATGTTTTTTAGAAGTGATATTTCTCTATGTATCTAATTCAAAACCTATGAATAGTTAAGATTATGCCCTCCTTTAGCCAATTGAAAACTCTTGCTTTCAATATAAACAATAGAAATAGAGCTAACAACCGGAAGAAATTAGGATATGTATTAACAATTGATTTACAGCCAACTTGGTTTTTTTTATTTTAAAACATATTCAAGCAAAATTAAATCATTTTGGGAGCCTTATGTTAATTTTCTTGATAAGGATCCTCAAAAGTGTCTAGATTATGAGAGAATCTTACTTTTAATTGTTTCAAGATTTTACTTAAGGATCTATTAAGTCCTCCATATTTGTCAAAGCCTTATGTAAGGGACAAACTATCTTTTTTTCATACTTCATGGGGACAAAAAGCCCATGTGGTGTTGATAGCATCTGAATGAGAAATAGGTTTAGGCGAAAGAAAAATATTTCAAAAGGCAGGTTGTTAGTTATATGTATGTATTGTCTTCTGTTAAGAAACTCTATTTCTTTTAACTAGTTCCATCTACTTTCTTTCCAGTTAACTACACATTAACTTAAAATACTGTCTACATTCCTTATTCACTTGCAGAACCCTCTGATAATATCTTTAACATGCTGGTACGTAATCAAGAGTCCCGTTTTCTCCTTTAGGTCAGATATTCATAAAATCTATAAATAGTGCTGTATTTGTACATGTTGCATGCTTCTTTACAAAAAGCTGCATTTCCTTTAGCTAGAATAAAATGGCAACACAGATCCAGAGAGTACTATTGCTTTGTATCATAGTGGGGTGGGGGGAGGAGATTAACAGGAAATTATGAGTCAGATGCAGCAGAATGAGTAATTTTTTTTATTCTGAGCTATCAAAAGTGTCTTTCAGGGACCAAAAAGGGCATTCAAAGCCGTTTCCAAAGAGAATCTGTAAGCCTTTTTATGTATTAGCTTTTGAAGTATAGTTTAAACATAGTACATTCCCGCTGCTTCTGTGCCTCTGCTTGTTGAGGTAACCTTTGTTTCTGACTCCAAACAGTCGGAGCTGTTTTTGTGTTTGATTTTTGTCTCAAACTTTTCAGTTTTTATAGAAGCTTTGGCTAGGTATCACAGTTGGAGAGATAACAATGATAATTACTTTTGCTGCCTTTTAGTAGCTCTGATGTAAAATAATTTTAGATAGAAGGTTGTAATATTTTATGAAAATAACAGATTTGAATTTAAATGTGTAGATTCAAGGTCTTATTATTATCTTGGACCTTCCCCTTAAGTGAGAATGAGCCATAAAAATATGTTCAGTTGTTGACTCTACAAGTAATCATTGAGTACCTACCATGTACTAGGTGCTTTTAGATATTAGAGTTGTAAACAACAGAGAAAGTCCCTTGAGGGAAATAAGAGATAACTAATAAACCATGAAAAAGTAAGTAAATAATATACTGCCATATAATCATGGTGCCTTGAAGAAAATTGAAGCTACTTAAGGGATAGGAAGAACAAGGAGTAATGTCCAAATTCTGTTTTATATAGGTAGTATGATCAGAGTTTCGTTATTGGAACAAAAGAGGCTCCTAACACTCAAGAAACTTCAAGGGTTTTAGAAGCTCTTTGTCAGGAACCGAGGACAAAGATCAAATATATATCCCCTTCCCTCCCCTCCCCTCCCTTCCTCGTCACCCAGGGTGGAGTACAATAATGCAATCCCAGCTCACTGCAGCCTCAACCCCCTCACCCCCAGGCTCAATCAATCCTATGCTTCAGCCTCCTGAGTAGCCAAGACCACAGGTGTTTGCCACCATGGCCAGCTAATATTTTGTATTTTTTTGTAGAGACAGGGTTTCGCCATGTTGCCCGGGCTAGTCTCGAACTCCTGGACTCAAGTGATCCAACTGCCTCTGCCTCCCAAAGTGCTGGGATTACAGGTGTGAGCCACTATGCCTGGCCTATATATTTATTCATACCATACTGTGTAATGCAAAGATTCCTCTGAGATGGGAAAATAAAATTTGTTTAAATTCTTCAACTGTACTAATTTTAAGTTTTCTTGATTAGCCTTAAAACAATTGTTTTCCTCCCAATCCTTACCTATCTCATCTTTTCTGTATAGCAGACAATATGAAACACCCTTTGAAGGCAACTTAATTAATCAAGAGATCATGCTAAAACGGCAAGAAGAAGAACTGATGCAGCTGCAAGCCAAAATGGCCCTTAGACAGTCTCGGTTGAGCCTATATCCAGGAGACACAATCAAAGCGTCCATGCTTGACATCACCAGGGATCCATTAAGAGAAATTGCCCTTGAAACGGCCATGACCCAAAGAAAACTTAGGGTAAGTTGATTCTCAGGTTACTACACATCTAAACCTGCTCTCACAGGGAACTCTTGGGCAAAGTACTTTTAAAAATTGCTATACATATCCATCTAAAGTTACCTGAAGATGAAACTGAATCCCATGTTTTTTCCACTGGAATTAAGTATCTTTTTGGTTGATATTAAAATAAACATATAGCTGTTTTCACTATTTTAACTATAACATGGATGAATTTAGAGTATCCTAACTATATAATTTAAAAATATATTCATAATCCTTAAAGTTAACTGGCTCTATTTGGTATTGTAGGGGATTTTTTTTTAATATTAAGAAATCTATTATCCCATATATTGAGAAGATCAGACATGGAAAGTTCAAGTTCCAAAGTTCAAGAGTGTTATCAAGTGCATTCCACCTTCCTGAGAATGTTATCAAGTACATTTCATCTTGCTGCTCTGTGATTCTCAGAATTTTAGTAATAATTCACTTTATAGCTAAAAGAGAACTCCATTACCTCCAAATATCATATCCTCATATTTACAGTATCCAAAGACAGGAAGGAACAAGTCTGTACCTTGTATCTTGTGGTGGATATTTTTATGTGTCTGTTCTTCTAATTGATGTATTTTTCTTTCAACATATGACTTTATATTTTTATAAACATAAAATCAAAATGAACAGTTTTCTCATGTAAAATATCTTAAACATTTTCAACTTCTATTATTGTTACTGCTGTAAAATATTATGTGACTTTACTGTGTACTATAATTTCTTTAGTCAGTTCCCAGTTATTGTACATTTTAAATGTTTCTACTTTGCTGTTGAAAGTAATGCTCTATTGGCAGGCGCCCTCCACAGGCCAGCACTGGTCCATGGCCTGGTCACAGCAGGAGGTGAGCAAGGAGTCAGCATTACCACCTGAGCTCCACCTCCTGTCAGATCAGCAGCAGCATTAGATTCTCATAGGAGCGTGAACCCTGTTGTGAACTGCGTTGCATGTTCCTTATGAGAATCTAATGCCTGATGATCTGAGGTGGAACAGCTTCATCCCAAAACCATACCCTCTTACCTGTCTGTGGATAAATTTTCTTCCACAAAACCCATTCCTGGTGCCAAAAAGATTGAGGACTGATGCTTTAATGAACATTCCTGTAGTTAACTCATTACAGATAACTTTCTCCAAGTAGAATAGCCAAGCCAAAGGTAGACACTGTTTAAGACATTTGATACATATTGTCAAATCACTCTTCCAAAAGTTTGTGCCAGTTTATGCTTTCTATGGTCATGGCTGTCTTTTTATATTCTTACCTATTCTGGATATTATTCTTTCTTACTATCACTGACTTGAAAGGTGAAGTAATATCTCATTTGTAATGTTAGTTTAACATAATTCTTCAAAAGCAAAGTAAATATTAGTAAACATGGTAAAATCTAGAATGATTTTTTTCTTTTTAGTTCTGTACCAAAATTATATTACCCTATTCTAGTTCCATTTTTCTTTGTTTCAAAGAATTATCTTAAAGCCCATTTATATGCTCTGAAGTTAATAGAATTCAAATTTCCTTCACAGTATTCTAAGGAGAAAAAACTGTTGGATGGTGAAAATTGCATTGAACTACAAATTGGAAGACATGTATTCTATTCCTTATAATGCTGTTATGTGACTTTATGTAAATTTTAAAACCTCTTTATTCCTCATTGGGCTGATTTTTAAAATGTGGAAGTGGGTTATAGTTTATAAGACACTGTCCAATTTTAAAGTTTTTAGATTCCAATAAAATATAACTGCATGTATTTCAGCTAAAAGGAAGAAACTCAGTAAGGTTTCATCAATTTATTATTACCAATATCTACATCAAAACTAAGCAATAGACAGGATGTCATACAAAATAGTGTGGGCTTCCAATATAATAATTCAGTGAGCTGCACAAAGGGTACATACATATACACCCCTTTTTCCTAAACCATAATTTCAGAGAATTAAACTAGACTTTGTTTCATTCACAATTCATAAATTATAGATCATACCTTTATAGCATACCACTGTTATATGTCATTTCACTAAAAACCTGTTTTGTTTTTTAGGCAGTCGATTTCTAGCTATTTCAAACCAAACAGTTCTTCATCAGAGATATGCTGTATCAGTGATTAGATAATTTGAAATACTGGTCATTAAAGGACTACATAGTGTTTTTTCTGAAAAGAGCTAGAGGTTATATTTTTGAGGCTGAAAAGAGTAATAGGACTAAGAGGTACAGTTTCACAATTGAATTAATATTCTTTTCCAAGACATAAATTTCTAGAATTTTTTTCTTCGTTTGGTACAAACTTGTTCATACCCTGTTGCCATAGTTGATCTTTATTACATTCTGTGTTTCCCATGGCAAGCCATATTCATTCTTTCCATTCTTGCTTAAAATATGTCCTGTTGGGTCACTGAATGTTAACCCTTAATGTTAAACTTTTACTTTTACATAAGTGGTATCTGTCACATATTATGCACTCAATTAAATTGAACAGAATTCCTACACCAAGCAATCAAATGTGGTGTACAATCAAATGGAAATAAGAAACCAACAAAAATAAAACTCTGATAATGTCCATTAATTCAAGCACACACCTGCGCATACATGCAAACCACCTGCCTCTGGCGTCAAGAGTAGCCCTGGTTTCGTTCTGCCTTTTGCCAATTAAGACATAATCTTTCAGTCTTTTCTCAACCCTTCTCCCAACCAGAGTCTAACTTGTTTTAAGTTGTCTCCTGCACTAGTCCTCCCTTGGCCAAAACCCTAGAATATGCAAGAGGAGAAAAGGGAAAAGGTAGACTGAGAAGCAGTAAATAGAGTGTGCATTCCATGTTCCCCATCTCATGGGTCCTTTATTTCCTGAGATATTTTCTTGCTGGGGACATTGATAGGGATCAGAGTTTATATGACTGATACTATCCCTAGTTGCCACTATTTAAAACAAAAAGTACAGTGTCACAGCGTTCCAAGAATGTGAATACAGGTGGATATGTATAGGCATAAAGTAGATGTCTTTTAACTATGACCAGTTTTTTTTGGTTTTTGTCTGTTTGCTTTTAATTTTTTTTTAAGAGACAGGGTCTTACTCTGTTGGTGAGGCTGGAGTTTAGTAGTGTGATTATAGCTCAAAGCAGCCTGTAACTCCTGGGCTCAAGTGATCCTCTGGCCTCTCAGCCTTCCGTGTAACTGAGCTATAGGCATGCACCACCATGCCCAGCTAACTTTTTATTATTTGTGGAAACAGGGTCTAACTATGTTGCCCAGATTGGTCTCAAACTCCTGGCCTCAAGCAATCTTCCTGCCTCAGCCTCCCAAAGCTCTGGGATTAGTCACCTAGCCTAGGACATGTTTTAGGCTGAATATCACTTTCTAAGACAATGAGATTCTAAGACAATACAGTAGCAATATTAAGCCAAATCTTTATATGACCTTGATAACTTTATTACTTCAAGACTATTTTTTTGAGAGTCTGAGTCTATTTGAATGCCAAATAATGAAAACCCTGTAAAACAGTATAAAAGTGAGGCTTTTTTTTTTGACATCAATAGTAGAAAACAAAGATGAGAAAAAGCTTTTGTTTAAACTTAATGTAAGGCATACTCCATTCCTGTTCTTGGTAAAGTCCAGTATATGTCTTCACTGAAAGATTCAATATTTGTTTTAGATCCCCTAGTTCTAATGTGATTTTATAGTTTCATATGTAATTTATTATTGTAACATTATTTAATGGTTAAAAAATATATATATTAATTCTGCTTATGTGATTTGCAGAATTTCTTTGGCCCTGAGTTTGTGAAAATGACAATCGAACCATTTATATCTTTGGATTTGCCCAGGTCTATTCTTGTAAGTAATAAAACCAATTTGTGTCACTCTTAGAAAATAATTTTGATAATTTAGTATTAAAAACCAGTTAAAATTCTTATAATGCTTATTTTAATAAATGCCACTTATTTTTTCAATTGTAGACTAAGAAAGGGAAGAACGAGGATATCCGAAGGAAAGTAAACATAATGCTTCTGAATGGGCAGAGACTGGAACTGACCTGTGATACCAAAACTATATGTAAAGATGTGTTCGATATGGTTGTGGCACATATTGGCTTAGTAGAACATCATTTGTTTGCTTTAGCTACCCTCAAAGGTACCAAGACATTTTATATTCAGAGTGCAATGTAGAAACTTAGCAACAAGCAGACTTCCTATGCTGCTTATCATGCCTGACTTCATTTTGACAAATAGTAACTAAATGAACTAATTAGTATAAGTGAGTTAGGAACTCCCTGTCTTCTCCCAGCTACTTTCATTGTTTTAATAGCTATGTTTGCTGGTCACCTTCCGTATCTGACTGTGAAGATTTTTTATTTTCTGCTATGGCTATATAAAAATAGATTTCAATTATATTTTAGGGGCCGTTTTATATGATAATGGCCTACATGTGTACTCTAGAAATTAATGTCCTAATATGGTCTGAATGTATAGCAAGACCCTATTTCTGAACTTCCACATCAACTTCTTTGGCCTACTATCCTAAAAGCATAGTGTCTTTTTTTAATGTCAATTGACATTATAAAAAAAAAAAAAAAAAAGACATAGAAAATGTCTTTTTTATGTTAATTGATGACTAAAAATTAGTTTCTTCACTTATCTTTTAAACATTGTATCCCCTTAACTCCCTGAGGTTCACAACCACAGTGGTCTAAGAACACAGCTTCAGTAGAAGCCTCTCCTATTTATCAGTTAAGAGTTGCCATAGCAGTAAGAAACTTTTTGGAATTGATCTTCTTTTTAAATAAACCATTATATTTATAAATTACTCTTTAATATTTCAGTTTCCTGATTACCTCAAAATTTAACTTGGAATACTTAAACAACAAAGTACCATAAATGACAGTTGACAGGCTAACGGATCCTAAAACTCTATAAGCTCATAATGACCTCTGTACCCTAAAAGAAATATTTTCCTCAATATAGCTTAATGAATTCTTGTGCCTTAAAAATGAATAATTTATGCTGTAGACTCATCCAATAAATAGTCAGTTAGTACCTACTGATGTTCTATCACTTACTAATTTCACTTTTAGACAAATCAGTCAATGTCGTCTACATGAAGATAGTTCATCCAAATTTCTGCTTATAGTATACCTAATTTCTCATAGATTCTGGTCAAATCAGATTGTATTGAATAATTCTTTTATTTGAAGAAAGTAAATAATAGTTAACTAATGACATTAAAACATAAAATGATGCATGTCATTCCTCCTAGGTTTCAGCTGGTAGCTCAATAATAAGCACTTAGCTAATATTTATTAATGTTTACTATGTACTGTGTGCTTTAACAAGTATTTTCATTCATTATGTCATTTGATCCTTATAACAATGCTGTAAAACAAGAATTATCACTATCCTCATCTTAGAGACAAGAAAACTGATGTCTAGAGAGGTAAAATGATATATTCAGTGTCATACAGATGGTAAATGTTGTGGCCGGGTATTGAATCTAGGACTGTATGTCTCTAGAGCCTCCATTCTTAAAAGAGTGGGTCGTACTGCCTTGCATCTGCATACAGTGTCTCAGAGTTCCCTGACACATTTTTAATAGTCTTGTATTTATATTCTCATATGATACTATCTTATGCAAATCTGACTCAAAAGTGCAGAAGTCAGAAGAAAATACTGTTTTATTTTATCTGAATATTTTTCTCATTCTGTTTTAGATAATGAATATTTCTTTGTTGATCCTGACTTAAAATTAACCAAAGTGGCCCCAGAGGGATGGAAAGAAGAACCAAAGAAAAAGACCAAAGCCACTGTTAATTTTACTTTGTTTTTCAGAATTAAATTTTTTATGGATGATGTTAGTCTAATACAGTGAGTACACAAGAGTTTCTCTTTTGCTCTTTTTGGACACCAGTCCTTTGACCATTTAGCTTACTGATACTGAATTACTTTATTCCAATCAATGATAATGTCTGCTTTATAATAAAAATAATATTTCCTTCAACACAGTTTATTTAATCCTTATGCCTTAAAAGCTTAATTATAAGGTTAATAATAAATTTATGGAAACTAACCTTACATGCCTGTAATAAAAATCACCCCAGTGTTCAAAATCAGAAGCCAAGATGTCTGTGTGTATTTGTTTTTCTAGACATACTCTGACGTGTCATCAATATTACCTTCAGCTACGAAAAGATATTTTGGAGGAAAGGATGCACTGTGATGATGAGACTTCCTTATTGCTTGCATCCTTGGCTCTCCAGGCTGAGTATGGAGATTATCAACCAGAGGTAGGATTTATGTTTTTTTCCAGGAACATTTTTGTTTGGTGTTCTTACCTTTAACATAGTTAAGTATTTGATGTTTAAATCTGAAGTTGTTGTGGTTTTGTTTGTTTGTTTATTTGTTTGTTTGTTTGTTTGTTTGTTTTGAGACAGAGTCTCACTCTGTCACCAGGCTGGAGTGCAGGTATGATCTTGGCTCACTGCAACCTCCGCCTCCCAAGTTCAAGCAATTCTTCTGGCTCAGCCTCCTGAGTAGCTGAGACTATGGGCACTCGCCACCATGCCCAGCTAATTTTTGTATTTTTAGTAGAGATGAGGATGTCACCATGTTGGCCAGGATGATCTCGATCTCTTGACTTCACGATCCGCCTGCCTTGGCCTCCCAAAGTGCTGGGATTACAGCTGTGAGCCACCATGTGCAGCCTAGATCTGAAGATTTTTGAGGCTTCTTTGGTATCTCAAAATGACCAAGTACTCCATATATTTTGATAATATAATATCGTGAAGTGTGTGACTCCCCCCCTCCCCCATTTAAAGTTATCCTGTTTTGGAGTTTAGAAATGGCTACCACTTACCCCTCCTTCTCCCAAGTTCTGACCTATAGAGACTAGACACAGGAATTATTAGTCAAATATAGATTAAAAGGATCTTCTCCCTTCCACATGATAGGCTGGCAGCCTGGCAGAGCAGACTGTATGGAGAAGTGACAGTATACTTAAAGCCTGATGTTTCTAAATAAAAGTGATCTAAGAGAAAGCAAGGCTAAAAACTGTGCCATTGGAGCACCATCCTTCACAATGTTCATACTAAACTATAGTGACACGAGGCCCTTGAATGTCACACTCCTCAACCTTGCTAATCAGTTCATTTTGTCTCACTGATTAAAAAAGAAAGACTGATGCATTTCTTCTAAAACTCATTCCTTAGAGAGAGAGGTAGAAATAGAAGTACTTCATCTCTTAGCCAAATCAAGAACTTTAAGATAGAAGGAAGAGCCCAGCACAGTGGCACGTGCCTGTAGTTCCAGCTACTCGGGAGGCTGAGGTGGGAGGATCACTTGAGCCCAGGAATTCTGGGCTGTAGTGCACTATGCCGACCGGGTGTCTGCAACAAGTTTGGCATCAATATGGCAGCCTCCCACAAGCGAGGGACCACCAGGTTACCTAAGGAGGGGTGAACCAGCCCAGGTCAGAAACAGAGCAGGTCAAAAACTCCTGTGCTGATTAGTAGTGGGATTGCACCTGTGAGTAGCCACTGCACTCCAGCCTGGGCAACATAGTGAGACCCCGTCTCTTTAAAAAAAAAAAAAAAAAAGATTGAAGAGAGTTTACTCCAATAAAAGGGAAAAGATTGCTTGTGAAACATTCTTTTTTTCTAGGTTCATGGAGTGTCTTATTTTAGAATGGAGCACTATTTGCCTGCCAGAGTGATGGAGAAACTTGATTTATCCTATATCAAAGAAGAGTTACCCAAATTGCATAGTACCTATGTGGGAGCTTCTGAAAAAGAGACAGAGTTAGAATTTTTAAAGGTAAGCAGGGCAAGATTACAAATGATAAGCTTTATATCTTTTTCAAGTAAGCAAGAAGTGTTGGAGGACACATATCTAAAAGGTCAAGTGCCAATAACTGATACTGTGCATAATCTCATCTCATTTATTGCTGACTAAAATTGTGATATTCTAATTTCCATTTTGTAAAAGAGGGAAATGAGGCTCAAAGAGGAAATGTAATATTCCCAGAGTCAATGGCTATTGTGTGGGGCAAATATGATTTGAACCCATATCTATCTAGCTATTAATCCAATGCTTTTATCTAATTCCATACTCTAAATCAAAATACATCATACAGAAGAAACAAATAAATTTGGTGAATGACTTGATATAAGAGGCAAGTTCATACTGATTCTAAAATTGTTTTGCTTTTTCTCAAAAGTTTTAAAATTCAGTTGCATCCTTTAAAAATGATCTCCTTTGACTGCATGTCTCACATCTAGGTCACACTGATGCAAGAGGTGGGTTCCCAAGGTCTTGGGCAGCTCTGGCCTTGTGGCTTTGCAGGATATAACCCCACTCCTGGCTGCTGTTATGGGCTGCTGTTGAGTATCTGCAGCTTTTCCAGGTGCATGGTGCAAGCTGTTGGTGGATGTATTTTTCTGGGGTCCAGAGGACAGTGGCTTTCTTCTAACAACTCCACTAGGTGGTGCCCCAATAGGGACTCTATGTGGGGGCTCCAACCCCACATTTCCCTTTCCTACTGCCCTAGCAGAAGTTCTCCATGAGGGCCCCACCCCTGCAGCAAACTTCTCCCTGGGATCCAGGCATTTCCATACAGCCTCTAAAATCTAGGCAGAGGTTCCCAAATCTCAGTTCTTGAATTCTGTGAACCCACAGGCTCAACACCATGTGAAAGCTGACAAGGCTTGGGGCTTCCACCCTCTGAAGCAACAGCCCAAGAGGTACCTTGGCCCCTTTTAGTCACCACCAGAGCAGCTGAGATGCAGTGTACCAAGTTCCTAGACTCTAAACAGCATAGGAACCCTGGGACCCGCCCACAAAACCAACTTTTCCTTCTAAACCTCCAGGCCTGTGATGGGACGGGCTGCCACAAAGATCTCTGACATGCCCTGGAGACCTTTTCCCCATTGTCTTGGTGATTAACATTTGGCTCCTTGTTATTCATGCAAATTTCTGCAGCCAGCTTGAAATTCTCAGAAAATGGGTTTGTTTGTTTTTTTTTATTTACTATCACATTGTTAGGCTGCAAATTTTTCAAACTTTTATGCCCTGTTTTTCTTTTAAAATAGAATGCCTTTAAAGCACCCAAGTCACACCTTGAATGCTTTGCTATTTAGAAATTTGTTCCACCACATACCCTAAATCATCTCTCTCAAGTTTAAAGTTCCAAAAATCTCTAGGGAAGGGACAAAATGTTGCCAGTCTCTTTGCTAAAAAAAAAAATAATAATAACAAGAGTCATCTTTGCTCCAGTTCCCAACAAGTTCCTCATCTCCACCTGAGACCACCTCAGCCTGGACCTCAAAGCCATTTAGTCTCTAGGAAGTTCCAAACTTTCCCACATTTTCCTGTCTTCTTCTGAGCCCTCCAAACTGTTCCAGCCTCTGCCTGTTACCCAGTTCCAAAGTCACCTCCACATTTTCAGGTATCTTTTCAGCAATGCCCCACTCTACTGGTACCAATTTACTGTATTAGTATATTTTCACACTGCTGATAAAGACATACCTGGGAGAAGTTTAATGGACTTATAGTTCCATGTGGCTGGGGAGGCCTCACAATCATGGCAGAAGGTGAAAGGCATGTCTGACATGACAGCAGATAAGAGAAGAGAGCTTGTACAGGGAAACTCCTCTTTTTTAAACCGTCAGATCTTATGAGACTTATTCACCATCAAGAGAACAACACAGGAAAGATCTGCCCCCATGACTCAGTTACGTCCCAGTGGGTCCCTCCCATAACACATGGGAATTCAAGATAAGATTTGGGTGGGGACACAGCCACACCATATCATACAGTTTCATTATCTTTGTGTCACCATTTACCGAAGTATGTTGCTATGGTATGGTATTATTCCAACAGGTCTGCCAAAGACTGACAGAATATGGAGTTCATTTTCACCGAGTGCACCCTGAGAAAAAGTCACAAACAGGAATATTGCTTGGAGTCTGTTCTAAAGGTGTCCTTGTGTTTGAAGTTCACAATGGAGTTCGCACATTGGTCCTTCGCTTTCCATGGAGGGAAACCAAGAAAATATCTTTTTCTGTATGTCCATTTAACCTCCTTTTATTATATTTTCAAATGATATTACCAACTTCCAATGTAATATATTAACAGACTTTCCTTAGACCCTGCCATTCAGTGGAGCTAACACATCTTAATACTATTTGACTCTTCCTTTGTAGTTGTGGAAAGTATTATTGAGGTTTTATTTATGTCTGGTTTTTTTAACAGGTAATTTTTAAAAGATTATTACACATTCCTAGCTGGTTATATGCTCAATTAACTTTAGTTAAATTACAACCAAGTTGAATTCTCTGAATAAGTCAGAACTTATTCTAGAGTTATAATTTCTCACATGGAAAAATCTTCCTAATGTTTTTAAGATAGATAATTATCTTAACCCTAGTGAACCTTGTCTGGCCCAATAGTAGACCCCACCTCATAGCAACTGTTATTTGAATCTCAGAGGTACAGAAACTTACTGGATTTTATGAACTAGTCTCAGGACTTTCTGCAGTTTTAGATTTTTAGTGTGCAATTTCTATAAAGTTAGAAAGTGATTTTTGAAAAATAATATGTTTATAGAAGATAGTGAACAATAAAGGCATATTTTGATCTTGGATCTAGTTGGGATATCTGAATATTAAAGTTCCATTGGCAGACTTCAGAGATGAATAAAAAATATTAATATGTTCAGATGTTTCTTTTCCTAATGGTATTCAGGAACTACTAATACCTTTAGTTCATATTTAGGCTAAGTATAGTCTCAGCAAAACAGTGTTTATAAAGTTACCAAGATCCTGATGGATCTGGATAATCTTCAACCCCAAGACCATTTCTAGACCTAAAGGTTAGTTGATTGGTTTCCTCTGAAACCCAGAGGTATCACTAAGATTGCCAGATAATGTGTTCTCCAGACCACCCACATCTTCTCAAGATTGTCAGGACCAGGAAATTACTTGGGCTTAATTTCCCTTCCCCCAGCGGAAATGCTGCAGAGCCCATGCCTGAAGAAACCTTAGATTAAGTACAAATCCAGTTTAGACTGTTTTGAAAAGGCGGCAAGTCATAATCACACGCCATTTAGCTCTATCTAATTTGCCAAGCTACCACACTAACCCCCATCTATAGAACTAGCCATGATTAGTTCATTTTTAAAGATCTGCAAGAATAGAGACTATATCACATTCACATGTAAATTATTCCTGTATTTAATAGCATTCATTTATCCTGAAGTTCTTTCTCCAACACAGAACTCTGTTGTTGTTTTTTTTAACCCTTCTTTTTTCTTCTACTAACCTCTGGGGAGATAGGAAGGTTACCATTTTGTCTTCTCATCTCTCACAACTGAGTTCTCTCAAGCACATTTCTTATCCAGTCATCCATTAACACTTGGAGAGAAACAAATATTCTTCGAAACTATACATCTTTCTTAGATATTAAATCATCTATACTATCACTTTTCATAATTAATATGAACCTCTGACCTATCTTTGGCATTTTTTGTGTGTGATTTTTGCTGCCTTTGGGTGTTTTATTATAGGTACCTGTTCTGTAGTTCTTTTGACTGATCAACTAAGGAGATTCTGATCTTAATGCTTGAATCAGTGAGGGATTTTTACAACTATGGAGTTCAGTTTCTTTGCAAATTCCTTGACAGTGGATAAATGTTATGTTTGTTAGGGGAAAAAAAAATGCTCTCCAAGTATTTGAAGAGTTACTGGGTATACTGGGTATACTACTGATAATCAAGACTCTAGTTTGTTGCTACTGTGTCTTTAGTGCCTCTCTAATACTTACTGATTTCTGTTTCTAACAAGGAAAACAAGTTTAATCCCATTGGCAAAAATATCTAGCTAGAATTCAACAATGTTGTTTTATTTCTATTGCATTTATTATATTTTTATAGCTGGATTCTATTTATGGCAATTGGTGCTGGTTTTCTATTTACAGTTGTGTTATAAAGTTCCTTTAAAGTGAATTTATATAAGTAAGAAAAGTCAATTGAAAATTTTATAAATAAACAAGGCCAGAAATTATAAAGATGACATCTACATGATTGAAGTTTGGGTAATACTTTGTTACTATAACTTTTATAAGCCCACTAAATTTGGCTTTTCCATGCCTATTTCCACATTTGAAGTAAAGACAAGGGACATGAAGTAGAATAATCTGCACAGTAGCCAAGAGCTAGAGTATAATCTAAATGGACTTAAGGGATTCTCCAGCGACATTAGTATTAGAGCCCTGACACGTTGAACACTGGCCTTTTAAGGCATGGATCACCTGCAAGCCTCACCATATAGGTCACAAATTTGAGTATGCTCTCTTCCACAAGAGACATTCATTTTTCAAGAAATATCAGAGAGATAAAACTGATTTGTGATTCCCCTACTTTCCCAATATTTGGCACAAATCACCATCTCTAAATATCAATGTGTTTTATCTCTCAATCCAACAGTTATGTTATCAGTACCTCTCCATCTCACATTTTCTTTAATTTTCCACAACTTCTACTCAGCCATTATGCCACACAGACTCTACTTGACTGAATTGCAGCTCTTATCATTATATATTAATAAAAAAATTTTTGTTAAACATTTTTTTTTACCCGATAGAGTAGAACACATGTTTCTTATTTCTTTTTCAAATAGTTTTGGTGTTTATAAACATCACCATAAATTCAAAATATCAATAAACTTATCAAAGGAATTCATTTCTTTTGTTGATGACTGATATATAAAATCTAGATTTAGGCTACAATTTCTGAAAGTGGCAAACAATATTAATTTATTTCTTGCATTTGTTTAAAATAATACATGTGCCATATATTGACTTTTCAGTCAGCAACTGACCACAAGCAATGGTGGTCCCATAAGATTATAATTTGTATCTTTACTATACCTTTTCTATGTTTAGATACATATTACACAAACAGTTGCCTACAGTATTCAGTATGGTAGCATGCTATACAGGTTTGAAGCCTAGGAGCAGTAGGCTACACCATATAGTCTAGGTGTGTAGTAGTAAGCCATCTCATCTATGTTTGTATAAGTACACTTCAGGATGTTTGCACAGTGACAAAATCACCTAATGATGTATTTCTCAGAACGTATCTTTATTAAGTGATGCATGCCTATATATGATTATATTTATATTAGATGTAAGTCAAAGAATACCCAGTGCCTAGTAACAGGAAATACAAATAATATCTCTACTTATTAATTATAATTATGAATACCCTTGGTTAATATTGTAGAAAAAGAAAATCACATTGCAAAATACATCAGATGGAATAAAACATGCCTTCCAGACAGACAACAGTAAGGTATGCCAGTACCTGCTGCACCTTTGCTCTTCTCAGCATAAGTTCCAGCTACAGATGAGAGCAAGACAAAGCAACCAAGATGCCCAAGATATTGGTAAGGAGAAGCAGATTATTTCGGATGACTCCTTGGAATATGCATAATTTTTGGCACCAAGTTTTAAAAGAACTGTCACGTTTAGGATGAAAACTTAACAATGCATATACATGTTAAATCAAGTCTATAAACGTGTCACAAATGCAGGCAATATTTCAGTTGAATGTTCACCCTGAGAGAAGACTCCTAGGGAGTACCTGCTTAAATGTCTGTTTTATACTTAGCAACAATAGGCTAGTTGATGTAAACATTATAAAAGTTTGGGCTATGTTCTCTACCCTTGGTAAACTTTCCAATATTTGGAAAGGTAAGACCAACATGCTTGAAACACTAATATACAATAGAAGTTCAGGATTTCGATGACAGATTATTTTGTACAAACTTTGTGATCTATACTATCAGAAAAACAGGGAAATCAGAGGCTAGAGTGCTGAATAGGTGGCACTTGAATTGGATATGAAGGATAAAAATAATGCAAGTAGTTTGTAGATAAATGGGTGGGCTTCACAGATAAGGGAAAGAACACAGGAAACAAGGGAGAGGATGAGGGAAGTATGTACCCAGAACAGGACAGTAAAGAGACACACTTTCTGGGTGGCAGATTTACCACCTATTAGTTTTTCTTGGGTGCATCCCTGTTCTGAGATTGAGATGAGTAATCATAGTACCCAACACAAATGGTCGGATGAATGGTTTTACTTTCTTTTGAAAAGGAGCCAGCAGAAAAGAAAACTAATCTGACTCTGAAAAAATGTCTCAATTGGAACTGAAATATTTAAAGCTTACTCTGCAGTTAGAGATTAAAATTATACGGAATCTAATTCTGCATAGTAAATTCTTGTAGGTGTAAGTTAAACAGTCAGAAGTATGTGATTAAAAAATTGAATGGAATAGCACTGATGACCTTGTGCATCAGGGTCCTACGAATTCTTTACCCAAACTGTCTCACATTCAGAAAATATTTTCTCCGTAGGACCAGACTAGGGCAATGGCAGATTATGACTAGCTGTTTCTAAACTTTTCAGAATCACGATGGGGGTGGAGGTTGTATGCTGATTTAAAATGAAGATTCCAGGAAACTGCATAAAACTCGGAGAGCTACAGTCTTTGGGACTTCGGTCCCTAGAATCTGCACTTTAACAGGCTTTCCTCAGTAATGATTTTTACACATGCTAAAGTACAATAACCACTGTTACAAAGTAATCTCATTATCCTTTTTCTGCTTTGCTCTGCTAGAAAGTTTATATGCTTTTATATATTTTCAAATTATAGTGAAATATCAGACCTATTAGAGCTGATGCCATCAGCATTCCTACTTTGACTAATACTCTATTCAGTACAATCCATAACAGTTGAAGGTTAGTTGTAGTATAGTGAACAGAATCAGAAGACAAAAGCTCAAAATTAGTCTCTCATCCTCAACATTTCTTATACTGAAGAATAATGTGGCATAGCAGTTAAGAGCATGAGCTCTGGAGCCAAACTGACAGTGTCAAATGAGGCTGTGTTACTTCTAAGCCCTAAAACCTTGGGCAAGCTACTTAAACTTTTTGCCTTAGTTACTTCATCTATAAAATGATTAACTTAAGTTAATACCTATATCAGAAAGTTGTAAAAAGGAAATGAATTCATACATGTAGAGCCCTTTAAAACTACTTGGCACAAAGTATTCAGTAAATACTTACTGAAGTATTCATTATCATTTTTGTCATCACCATCATCAACATTGTTTTGCCACTAGAAGATAGTACTACTACTATGCTGTATACCACTGTACTATATCATAGCGGTAGTAGCAGCAGCAGTAGTCGTAGATGAATGAGTGACCTTAGGAAAATAAGTGACTTTTTGGAATCTCAATCTTTTCATGGAGTGGGGGTGAGGATAATGTTGTGTATATATCACAGGTTTACCCCCAGGATAACAACAGCCATGTATCATTGCCCTCATTTGTGAAAGCATTTTAAGATGGTGTGATCTATATCTTTCCCCTTGGCTTATAAGTAACTCTCTGCCTATTTATTTGTACTACAAGTGAAAACAACTAATGTTATCTGTGAGATGTTAATGGGCTAACAAATGTATGCTGCTGCTTTAGAGTCATAGAATATTGGTGCAAGAAAGAACCTTAGAAGTCATTAAGTTCAAAATTTTACTGATGGTGAAACAGGTTCAGAGAAGATAGTGTTTTGCCCTCATGTCATATATAGAGGTCATATCTCTTAATTCCCAATCCAGTACACTTTCTGTTTGATGAGTTTCCCAAGAACTGATTTGCATGGATTTAAGATTAATAATCAATTATTGAGCATTTACTATTTGTAAGTGCAGAGTACTATGGGATAAGAGAATAAATGAAGTCCTTCTCCTCAAAGATAATATGATTAAGTTGACGATATAAGGAAGCCCAAAATGGTACAAGGGACTGAACAATAGCAGAAACAGAGATTAGGAAGTATGGCCTGCAGACTGCGTGTGGAGCTAGCAAGCCTTTGTGTTCAAACTTGAAACACTACTATTAACATACAGGTCCATTCTAATCTGTGCTGGAGTTCTTTCCAGGTACAAGGCAGTAGGAAAGACCAGATAAATAGATGGTTTATGATCCTATCCCATATCCAAGAGCAGGCAACAAATGGATTCGAATATATCATACTCCCTAATACATTCACAAAACTGACTAAACTGAGCCTTATTTCTGCCAAAGTTTGGTCTACATTTTCCTTAAGGATGAAGAAATCTATTGAATGTTAGAGGCATTTTCTTCTGAAGACTCCATTTTGCTTCTTTGATTATAGGATGCTCATAAAGTAAATGAAAAGAGAATAGTGTTATCTGCTGTCATAAAAACTTTATATTTTAAGGTAAAGATGATAATGGGAATTTTTAACAAAAGTGTTTTTTTAAAGTCTTTTTTTTTAAGGTCTTATTTTAACTTGGTGCCCACTTCCACTTCAGAGAGAGATTATCTAATTTTCCTAGTGACAATAAGACATGTTTCTTTAAACTTCATCTGGATGCATGAATATTAAAAGCCTTTAATGTCTTCCTACCTCTTTTTACCTAAGAGAAAATATCAATGATTGATCTTCCTAGGAAGTAGAAGAAAAATAAAACAATCCAGGAATCTAAGTCAGTAATCATTTGATATTTTCTTTCTTCCTCCTCCTCTCCTTCCCTCCCTCCCTTCCTTCTCTTTCTCCTCCTCCTCCTTCTTTTTCTTCATCTTCTTCATCATCACCATCATGATCATCATCACCTGGGACCCTTGAGGGAGACATTTTCTTTATAAAAGGAAGTTTTCGAGCTGTGGTATATAGCAGTCAAACTTAATTCCATGTAGAATGCAACAACATAGAATTGCTGCTTTCCAGAGGGGATCAAAGGGATCCTTGTGATATGGATCAAAAACTACATGAAAAACTAAATCATTTGAAATCCTGTGCTCCTGTTCTTCATTTACATATGTTGCAATGCTGTTGTTGTTAGCCTCAAATATTAAAATATCAATGTGACACTGGTTCCTACAAAATATCATAGCCAAACACTTATAAAGCATCTCTAAATTTAGCCTCTATAAGACAACTTTGGATGTATATTTGGGAGTGAAAGAAATTGAAACATAAAGAGACACCCAGCGCCCTGATCATGTTAATTTACAGATACTAAAACATAGAGATTAGTGCTGTGTGATTCTCCCATTCCTCTGTTGCCTCAGATAAATCACTAAGACAGCAAGATGAGAAGGGGAGTTTGGCATAGTGAAATAACAAAAGGCATAATTTGCCACAAAGGATTTTTTGTTTGTTTTTTGGTAACAGTATTATTGAGATATAATTCAATACCATACAATTCACCCATTCATAGTATGCAATTCACCATCATCACAATCTGCCTTAAGCTTTAAAAAATATGATAATCAAGAACAAGAACTTTTTCTGTGGGCAAAACTCTGCATAGCTTCTCTTTCAGGTGTGTATTCACCATGTCAGCTCATCCAGGTTTCATCTCTCCCTCTCCCTGTCCTTGGGTGTTGGGTGCAGGTATTTTAGCAGAGACAGTACTAGGGTTGAAAATTTCTGTATTAAATGTCGTTCTCATTTCTAACTGAAACCTATAAGGAATTTGGTGTCAGCAAGCCTGAACCAAAAACATTGTTGAGTCCAAGAAAATCATTAGATGAAGCAGGAAATGTTGAGTAGGCTGCAACTAAGAGAAAGCTAAAGTGATGAAGATATGATATGAAAACGAGATCTTCAGCCCTCCTTTTTAAAACCCTGATTGCCACACTTTGAAAGCTTTCTACTTACGCTGGCAATCAAAATGATTAAAAACTGCATGCTGTTTAATTATTAACATAATTATTCTCATAAAGGTGCTGTAGCATTTCCATCATGTAAAGCAATCCTATTTCCTTGTAGAGAGAGCTTCGTTTAGGAGCCTGAATCTCCAAGCAGAGTCTGTTAGAGGATTTAATATGGGACGAGCAATCAGCACTGGCAGTCTGGCTAGCAGCACCCTCAACAAACTTGCTGTTCGACCTTTATCAGTTCAAGCTGAGATTCTGAAGAGGCTATCCTGCTCAGAGCTGTCGCTTTATCAGCCATTGCAAAACAGTTCAAAAGAGAAGAATGACAAAGCTTCATGGGAGGAAAAGCCTAGAGAGATGAGTAAATCATATCATGATCTCAGTCAGGCCTCTCTCTATCCACATCGGAAAAATGTCGTTGTTAACATGGAACCCCCACCACAAACCGTTGCAGAGTTGGTGGGAAAACCTTCTCACCAGATGGCAAGATCTGATGCAGAATCTTTGGCAGGAGTCACAAAACTTAATAAGTAAGAACATAGTAACTAACCCAATTACGTATTTGTAAATTCTATGTTTCATACTTTTCTTTTTGTTTTGACGTTTTATTATTTTCACCATGTTTTTTTACATTGACACTTCCCTCCTACCTTCCTTTTCCCTCTTCAGTTCAAAGTCTGTTGCAAGTTTAAATAGAAGTCCTGAAAGAAGGAAACATGAATCAGACTCCTCATCCGTTGAAGACCCTGGGCAAGCATATGTTCTAGGTCAGCAAAAACAAGCTTACCTTCCTTGTCCCATACCTCCTGCTCAGAGTGAGGTGAACAAGATCATCTTAATTGCCAAGAAATTATTTCGGGTTCCATGTCCTAATTGCCAAATCTGAATATAAATTTGAGGCTACTTAAAATGCACCAAATCAAATTAACACTTGATTTAACAAGTGATTACTTCATAGTACAGACTGTTGGCTTCTCTTCCTTCCACCACCACTCCCCCACTCCCCTCAGATAGTATCTTACTCTGTCACCCAGGCTGCAGTACAGTGGAGTGATCATGGCTCACTGCAGCCTCAAACTCCCAGGCCCAAGTGATCCTCCTACCTCAGCCTTCTAAATAGCTAGGACTATACGCATGCAGTACCACAACTGGCTAATTTTTTATATATTTTATAGAGACTGGGTTTCATCATGTTGCCGAGGCTGGTCTTGAACTCCTGGAGTCAAGGGATCTGCCCACCTTAGCCTCCCAAATTGCTGAGATGACAGGCATGAGCCACCACACCCAGTCTGTTAGCTTCTCTTGGTCACAGCAGCCATGACAGTTGTACTGAGACTGTCATGTGCCATTGCTTTGGATTACCTTTTTTGGCTTTTCCTTTCAAGACTTTGTAAATGAATTCTGGTCATGCTATAGTTTTAAAGAAACATTTACTTAGGATGCTTTCAGCTTAGCAGAAACAAAATTATCTCTAAAACTTTAGATAATTTTATGAAATGTGCTATGATTGATAGGTAGACATTCTTAGTTAAGTTTCTTTAAATACTGCCAGCTAGCAGAGCATATTATTTAAGTGAAGGGGTGTGTGTGTGTGTGTGTGTGCACGTGCGCATGCATTTGTGCATATAGGTATATGCATATACACATGCTACCTTTTAAGACAAATAGTTCAGGTTTCCTGTTGCCTTATGTAACTTAAAAGGGAAATGCACTAGAGTCAATCTTTCAAAAGGATGGCTATTTAAGCACAGAGATCTGAACTACTACTCAAAATAGGAAACAGCATGGGAAACCAAAGGAAAACAAGGATTGTTTCCCTTCTGTTGTCTTACCAAATCCTACTACTTAACTCCCTCCTTAGGCCCAAGGTTTGTTAATTTATCTCTAATTACCCAAAGTCTAAAAGCTTTTTTAACTCTGTAGTTGGATTCGGGGCACGTGGAGTAAATGAAGACAAAAGAGAACTCTGCATTATAATACATAAATATTTATGGAAGCAACATTATTAATGGAGGCTTTCACAGCTTTCAGAGATTATACTATCATCAATTTAAATTCAGTCAGAAAAAACTTAGATAAAACTCCAAATTTCATTCTAATGAATGAAAATAGGCTAAGATTGATTTGATCTTGTAGGAAATACTTTTCAAAGTATGTTCACATATAATGGGGCCTTATACATTTTAAACTATTTTCATTATGAAGGCTTTGGTCTACATGAAAATTCATTACATATCAGAAGGAAAATATTCTGTAGAAAACATAAAACACTCTTAAAAGGAAATTTTTCTGTATTTTTATTCATTATAACTGAATAATGAATTTTAACACTTGAACAAATAATTCATTCCAGTTTCATCTCATATTTGATATATCAAAATATCAGAAACAATATATTGGTGTTTGAATTTATGCTGCAAAACAAGTTATTACGCTTAGCTGCTATTTAAAATAGTAAAAATGCCTACTGGAGGATGTTTTTCAGTGTTAATACAAGATGTTTCTACCTTATTGTTTTTTTATTTTTATGAACTTATCAGAAGAAATTATTTAGCTATCCAGCATCTGACCATCTTGTGAAATGTCTAATAATTTAATTTATGCCACAGGAATGACTATGCATAGTTCTGGAAATTCTTCATTTCAAGTACCCTTAAAAGAAAATGGTAGGTTTACAAAATGTTTTTCCCCTCATTTCCATCATTTTTCTCTTTTCTTGTACCTTACTGAGATAGTCTTGGACCTAACAATGAAGAGTCTTAAGTTCCATGCCAAAGACTTGGTCTTAGATTGAAGTTAAAGGAGAGTTGTATTTTTCAGCATCATGGTGATGTAATGGGACCTCTTATTTAGGCTAATGTTGATGAAATGACAAATTAGACATAAGGACACTAATTGGGAAGCAAAAATAATAGTTCAGGTGAAAGAGAATTTCTATTAAAAAGAGTTTTAACTGAGATGGCTATTTTAAAGGGATTCTTGAGCTGAGTCTCAGGGAGAAAGGAGGATTTATTCAGACAGAACAATAAAGATAAGCATTCCAGATCAAGGGCATGGCATTGTCAGAGACATGGAATCATGAGAAAAGAGATTTAGTGAACTGTGGGTGTCTCAGTATGGTGGCATGTGGGGGCCAGGGTGAAGTTTGACAGCTAAGTAGGGACCAGTTTTTAATCTTATGCTAAGTATTAGGAGGAGATTTTGAGGACTTTAAATGCTGAGATTATAATTTAGAAGGAATCTAAGAAACAAAATTGCAAGAAGAAGACCAGAAATGTCCAATGACTTGAAAATCAGGGACTTCAAAATTTTTAGAATTTAGATTGCAAAGTATTTTCACATACATTATCTTATTTGATCTTTCTAACAACTGTCATGAGTAGAACAGAATATTTTATTACTATCTATATACTACTTTCCTCCAAAATGTGTGAGTCTTAGACTCTTAAAGTTGAAATAATCAAAAACCTGATAAGAGAGAAACCATTACATTAATTAAAATTACTAATACAGCTAAACTTGACGAAGTTGTAAATTTAGTTTCAATATTCCTGTAGCCAAGGTAAAATAGAAGGCATGAGATTAGACTGCACTTTATAGAATTGCTGGTTGGTTTTTTTTTTTTTTTTTTTTTTTAGGTCAAAACTGTCAAACACCAAAGTGTTCTTTTGTATAATTCTCATTCTCTAATAAAAATATACATACTAATTCTTTAACAGAGAAAAAACTTTCTTGGAATTAAAATTGCTTTTAAAAGTAAAACTACATACAGTGTCTTAAATACTCATAGCAAATGAAGATGAGGTTTTTTTCCTTCTCATTTTATTTTTGAATGTATCAATCCTCAAAAATATTTTAGGGCCTGTTATTAAAGAAAAAGTTATTGAACTTACACTTGAGCCTAAATTGCTAATCCTGTTATGTAGCTTTCTAATGATCAAACTTGTTACATGAACTAAATTTAGAATGCCTATATACCTAGACTAACTTAATTATTAACATGTCCATATGGTAGTAATTATTGACTACCAGTTATTTAGTGCTTACTATGTCCCCAGCACTGTTCTAAGTGCTTTTTATTATTTCTCATTTAATGCCCAAAACAACCCTATGAGGTGGATGTTAATTTTTTTTTTTTTTTTCACAAAAGAGAAACCAAAGCATAGAGAGTTAAGTTTTGCAGAAAGTCACCAAGTTAGCAGGTAGTAGAGCCAAGATTTGAACAAAGGCAATCTGTTTCCAGAGTCTATGCCCTAATCTACTCTTTATACGTCCTCATAATGTGATCATGCCTTAGTAGTATTTCTCCCTGCCAAAACTTTGAAAGAAGCTGGATAATAATCTATTCAAATATGAGAATTTAAAATGTGTTTTAGCTTAGGTTATGATGAAAAAGAATATGAATGCACATTGGTAGCCAATGAGCATGAATTTACATTGGGTAGTTTCCCTGTTTAAACTTTCAGAAGCCTTATCATCCCACCTGCCCCATACAGCAGGGCCAATCCACCTTCATATAGAGGTACGCCTCATTCAGCTTGCAACCAAGGCTATAATTTTCCTCAAAACTCTCTTTGAATCTGGCCAAGTAGCCTGAATTAGCACTGTGTTGAGAATCAAGTTTTCACATAATAGAGCATGGCAAACATGTTTTTGCAAATAGTGTAAGAGTCAAAAAAGTAAAATTACTTGCCCGTGCATCAAATATAGGACCTCTTACTCTAATTCCAGTATTCTTCCTGCTGGTCAAGATTATTAGATTAAAATTATAAATGAACATCAGTTAATATTAAATTATTCATTACTTAGAACAAGGATGAATGTGTTATATTCTATCTTACCTTTCATGGCCTCCAGAGATTCTTAAAGAATGTGAAATTTGAAAGAAAAGATCAAAGACAAAGTCATGATTCTTCTAATATCACACTTTGAAACAGTGATATGGAAAAGATTCTAATCCGTAGATTAATTGTGATTTCAAAAAAAAAGTTATTCCACTTAGAAAAATCACACTAGTTTTCCTTTATAAGAGTAAAAACAAAAATATGTAAAACATTTCCAAAAATTATGTAAAATTGATTTTAATGTTTCTTGTTTTACTGTAATTATTGTGCAGCAATTGAAAAGCTAAGTTTTTCATACTACTTCCTGAAATGTCCAAATCACAAACTATAGATGGTCACCAACTTATCATGGTTTGACTTTGCAGTGATGCAAAAGAAATAAGCATTCAGTAAAAATTGGACTTTGAATACCCTTACAACCCTTCTGTTTTTCCACTTTCTTTCAGTACATACATTTTGTCACTTTCAGTAAATTATGGGATAGTCACCACTTTATTATAAAATAGGCTTTATTTTGGATTATTTTGCCCAACTATAAGTTAACATAGTGTTCTGAGCATTTTTAATTTATGCTAGGCTAAAGCTAGGATGTTTGGTAGTTTAGATGTATTAAATGCATTTTTGACTTAGGATATTTTCAACTTTTCATGGGTTTGTTGGGATGTTTAAAACGTACCACAGTTAAGTACCTTTTTATTCTTAGTTGGCATAAGAACCAGAGCAACTCAGCCATTATTATCCTCAAGCAATTTTCTCTTTCTTCTTTCATTTTATTCTGTCGTTACTGCTTGGGATTTTGCTATTCTGGGAACTGTATGCCTAACGGACTTATTAAGTACCTACCGTAGAATAGTGGATTTTATCAGTTTCCAAGTATCCCAGTTCCTGAACAGTGGGTGATTAAATCTGAAACTTAAAGAAGGAAATGGAAATTTAAAGCAAAGATCATCACTTAATCACTTTACAAAGCACTGTTCTCTCTTACCACCTCATCAATGTGGTCACTTTAAGGCTATTCTGATTTCAATTCCTAATGTGACCTCACCCCCTTGTTTTATTTCATTTTATGGGTTTTGTTCTGTGTCGTTTTGTATGCATTCTAGCTAAAAACTGGAGCTAATTGGCTATTTTTTGATAAAAGGACCTTGGACACTTAAGCTAGGCATTAAATAATGGATGGTCTTTTGCTTAGAACCACCTAATATATAAGGCATTTCACACCATTGTCCGATGATACTTTTTGTAATTTAATTAATAAAATTATTAGATATACTGAATGACTACTGTTATTGCTAATAACTAAGTTTGGGTCGAAAAGAAATGACAGAATAGGAATATATACACTACAGAGAGCTAGCAAACTTGCACCAAAACAGTGCAAGTATTGAGACACAAGGCTAATTCACTCCTGAGAGGAAATTATTGTTATTGTTTTTTGAAATTAAAGGAATTTATTTCTAGAATATGAAGTATCACATTTACGTCATTTAAGCATACAAGTTTTGTGATGAAATTACTGTTTGTTTTATGACATATTAATACAATTTTAAGTCCATGGGTGGTTATATATTGCATATACAGAAATAAATTCTGTCTTCATACTGATTTGGTTGTTGCAAAAATACATGTGAAGATTTAAGGAAATTCTGGCTTACAGTTTAGTGACGCCATAACCTCTTATTTTCAGAAAGCTTCTATATACTTTAGAACTATGTAGAGTTGAATTTGAAGATTTGGCTTACAAAAATATCTTTCTAAATATGTTGAACAAACTCACCACCACCTTCACACAGACCAATTTGAACTACCATTGTAATTGATGCTAAGAAGGGTGTGTGTGTTTGTGTAAATGCTTGAATTGCTAAGTAGATGAATTAACTTGATTAACATGTCAATTAAGTGTCATATTTATTGGTTTAAGAAGTTATTTGTGAATGATTAGCCACTTTAAAAAACCTATTAGAAATAAGAATAATAAATTCTGGTTCTGCTGACATTCATTCAATTTATTTAACTAGGATTTATCAAGTACTGACTTCAGCATTTTACTGGGCACTGATACCAGCCATATGTTGAGCAGGTCACAAACTGATTCCTCATCTGCAAAACAGTGGTTAAAAATCTCTTTACTTACCTCATGAGATTGTTTCACAAATAAAATTTGAAATGAATAAAGATCCTTTGAGAGTACATGTCCTAGACAAGGAATTATTAATGGGACTATTAAAAATAGATCCAGTTTCTGACCAGGTGCAGTGGTTCACACCTGAAATTCCAATTCTTTGGGAGGCGTAGGTAGGAGGATCACTTGAGACCAGGAGTTCAAGACCAGCCTGGGACTCCATCTCTACAAAAATAAAAAATCAGCTGACCATGATGGCACATGCCTGTAGTACTTAGCTATTCAGGAAACTGAGGTGGGAGGATCTACTTGAGCCCAGGAGTGGAGGCTACAGTGAGCTGTGATTACGCCACTACACTCTCATCCTGAGAAGCGGAGCGAGACTCTCTCGAAAAAAAAAAAAAAAAAAGATTCCGTTTCTTCTTGCTGTTTTACTCAAGAACCTACTAAGAATGTTTTACTAATTATAAATTAAAATGTCAACCATTAATTAGGAATTTTTAAATATATTGAGCTGTCAAATTCAGGGAGTTGATTGTGGTGTAACAGTCAGAAACTGAGAAGTTCAGCTCTTTCCTGTACTAGCTGTCTAAACTTGTGCAAATAATTTAACCTATTGAGGTTTATTTAATCATTTGTAACTGAAATATACTTATTTCAAAAGGACAGCTTATAAAGAATAAATGTAATATGTAGTCATTTTATCAATCACTATAAAAATATAAAATTATAACGGTATCAGTAACCTTAAAATATATGTTTAAGTGACTGAGCAATCTATTAACATGCTTTGTTAACATTTAAATTGTTAAAACAAGCTGACAGTCTTAATGCCTGAGCATGTTATATTTATTTTAAAATTATAAATTCCCAATAGATATGCAACACAAAAGATGGAGCATAGTGTCTTCACCAGAAAGGGAGATCACCTTGGTGAACCTGAAAAAAGATGCAAAGTATGGCTTGGGTAAGTCACTGTGAGATTCTTAAAGGTCTAAGAGGATTCAGAGAAAAAGTCTATAGTATAGCGTTGGCATTGCAGCACCAGCTCATTTCTGATCTCAAGATACTGGCTGCCCACCCCCAAGCCCATTACCCTACCCACCCAGTCACCAAATGCCAAATATGAAATGCCTTCAAGAAATACTTCCACCAAATTTAATATATGTTACCTATTAATCATTTGATATCAACAGTCCCCACATTTCTGTGTTTCAGGCAGGCCAATTGTTAGTCTTTGAAAGCAGCAATATAAAGATCTTTTTTAAATGTGTTGTTTTACAGGATTTCAAATTATTGGTGGGGAGAAGATGGGAAGACTGGACCTAGGGATATTTATCAGTTCAGTTACCCCTGGAGGACCAGCTGACTTGGATGGATGCTTGAAGCCAGGTACTTTACATTTTGGTGATTTTCTAAGTTATTTTCTGACAGGCATGAAAATTTGCACAGGTGGTGAAAATGGAACTTAGGCCAAACAAAAATGTTGAGAAAGAGATGATATTTCTAAGATTGAGAATAAATTTATCTTTGTTGTTGAAGATACTGCACTGTCTATTTGTACAGGAGACCGTTTGATTTCTGTGAATAGTGTGAGTCTGGAGGGAGTCAGCCACCATGCTGCAATTGAAATTTTGCAAAATGCTCCTGAAGATGTGACACTTGTTATCTCTCAGCCAAAAGAAAAGACACCCAAAGGTAATGTTGAGAATATCTCTTACTTGTATATTCTGTTTCACTTTTCACAAGCACTTCAATACATTCATTGGATTTAAGCTTCTTATTTCTACTATATTGACATGTGTAGTTCTATTGTTCCAGTTTTATGGATCAGTATTACTTTTTCATTCATCTTTTCAAAGATTTTCTGTCTCTTTCCTTTTTAGTAATATTTGCACAAAGGTGGATTCATTGTGTACTAAATTGATACAACTTAATTCTGATTACTTAGTGTATTCCATCTCTTCTTTTGTCAAATCAGAGTTATTTATCATTGTGTAGTTAATATTACATACTAGTTATATATGAAGTCCTGCCATGAACCAGATTATGAAAAGGAAAGAACAATCACCAAAAACTAGAAATTTTAAAACGAGACCATTTCATTTTGTCTCATTATCCCAGTCTTTTAGCGGTTTGGAGACAAAGCGCTTGATGAAGGTCAGATGACCTGGTGTTTGAGCTTTGCCTGTGCCTCTTATTAGCTATATGACTTAAGCCTTCTTGAGCCACAGTTTTCTTTTGTTTTTACTTAAAGAGTAGACAATGATCTTTTATCTGCCTGTCTGCCTTGCCCAGAGTTATTTGTTATGAGGATCAAGTGGTAGGACAGTAATTGTGGAAGAAGCACACATAGTCCATGTGGCATAGGACAGTGCAATGGGAAACAGGGAGGGTTGCAGAATCCAGAGCCAGAGTCTGTCTCTAAAACTCACAACTGTATACCTTGAGCCAATCACATGAACTTTCTAAGCCTCACTGTGTTCATGTATCAAATGGTGAGTATAAACATGCTTATCTTATAAATTATGAAAATTAAATGAGGTAATGCACATAAAGAATGAGCACATTGCCTGGTACATATAAAGCATTTAAATGTGAATTTTAGCTGCCATTAATATTCTTTTTCAAAAACATTGAAGTGCTGGATACAAGTAAGTTACCTTCATCCCAAAGACACTGGGAAATACATAAAAGAATTAGTAAAAAAAAAAAATAGCTGAAAAACAATTTTAGATAGTGAATTTTAGACTTAGTTTTAGATACGTATGATAAAATAGAAGACGAAAAAATCAACATATTATATAATATGTTGTGACAAAATATTAGTACATTTTATACAGATGAGTCATTTTGACTATTGTTTCTTCTTACTGAATATTATATGTATTTTGTATGTCTGTATATGTACATATATAAATAATATTTTACACACTTGCTTACTGTGAGCAAACATAACCAATAGAAGGGAAATAGAAGACACCACCACTGCCCACAGGAGCCTTATATAATCTACTTATAATCTAGCCACATTAGGCAAAGGAAGACAACTGCAGTTGGAAATGTTGTAACATACTTCTAAGTTTAAAGCAGCCAAGAGCAGAAATTTTTTTTAAGCAAATCAATGGGTCTCATTATTCACCATTTTTTTTAGCAGAAGGATCATATTAATTCAGAATTAATTTATTGCCCCCTTAATTAAGCTCTAAAGGATTTCCATCTTACTTATGTTTTCAATAGATGTTTTGTAGAAAATTTATTCATTTGTTCAACAAATATTCGGTGCCTGTGATGTGCAAGGCCAAAAAACTCTGCCCTAGTGGAACTTAGACTTTATCAGAGGAGATAAGTATTCTTTTCTGACTAGACAGATTTTTAATTGTAACTGTGGTAAGTGTTAACAAGAAGCCCAAGGTGCCAAGAGGGCATAAAACAGAGGAACTTTACCTATTAAGAGGATCAGAGAAGGCTTTTCTTAGCAGAGTTTCGTGTGGTTTTTTTTTTTTCCATCTATGCTAAATAAAAATTAAAAGTATGATGTTAAAGTATACATCTGTGAAATTGTTTCTTCAGAAAGGTAGTTGAATCTTACCATGGTATGTAACTATTCTGTAGTGACACTTTGAAAAGAGGTACAACCCAGAAGAACTTAGAAAATTACCAGTGTGTACTCTAGCTACCCCGTTAACTGTTAAGCACCAAAGAGGAAGGCTTTTAGTTTTGTTTTTGTTTGCTAATTTTTAAAGTTACAGAATACATACTAGTTTATTAAAAATAAATCCAATTTATGTAAAACCTATGAAATAAGAAGTCAAAGTCCCCTTACCTTATTACCTAGGGAAACCATTTGGCATACATGTAGCCTTCTGTGTAGAATAGATACATATGTGAGATAGAACAACACACATGCACACTATTTTTTAAAATCTGTTTTATACTCTAAAGACCATTCTGTAACTGCTTACTTAACATACTCTGTTGCTATCCATGTACATGTACATCTTTTTAATACAGCATTTTATTTGTTATAGACATAGCAAAATTTAACTTTTCTTCTATTGTTATGTATCCAGGTTAGCTGTAATTCCATTATAAATGTTACTCCAACAAATAAACTTTTTACTACACCATTGAAAATGTATGTATTTCTACAGGTTAGATGTCTGGAACTAGATTAAAGAGTGTGTACATTAAAATTTTGACAAGTGCCACCAAATTTGATTACAAAAAGTTTTATCAGTTTATAGACTAATCAAGTAGATATAACAGTGCTTTTCTCCTCATACCATCAGTGGTTCTTGAAATCATCATTCTCATTTTTGTCAGCCAAATAAGTAGAAAACTGAATTAAATGCAGATCCCTGAGAAATAGTGAGAATGTCTTTTCAAATATTTATTATTTGTATTTTACTCTGAATTTCCAGTCTGCCTATTCCAGTCTACATATCTCTTGTTCAATGGGAGTTTTGAAAACACTTTTTTTGTTGAATTTTAGCAACTCTTTGTATATTAGGGATACTATCTCTTTGATTATTGTTTGTTGTCACAAGTATTTTCTTTCCAGTTGCTCATTACACTTAATTTTTCCCTTGTTGTCAATTACTACATAAAACTTTTAATTTCTTATCCATTCTCATCTTTAATTCCTTTTCACATGTCCTCTGTGGTTTGTGTTTTCAGAAAGCTTTTTAAAGTGGTTTTTGGTTTGTTTGTTCCTTGAGACAGAGTCTTGCTCTGTTGCCCAGGCTGAAGTGCAGTGGAATGATCACTGCTCACTGCAGGCTCTGCCTCCCAGGTTCAAGCCATTCTTCTGCCTCAGCCTCCAGAGTAGCTGGGACTACTCAGCCTCCCGAGTAGGTGAACACTGTCATGCCCAGCTAATCTTTGTATTTTTGATAGAAACAGGGTTTCACCATGTTGGGCAGGCTGGTCTCGAAATCCTGGCCTCAAGTGATCCACCCGTGTCAGCCTCCCAAAGTGCTGGGATTACAGGCATGAGCCACTGCACCTGGCCTAAAGCAGCTTTTGGTAAGAAGGATATATAAGCAATTTGGCGTTACCTTCCATGATAATTAATTGGAGTCCAAAAAATACAATCTAGTAGGTCAATAAAATAAGTGTGCAAATAACTATTTAATAAGGACCAAGAATGGTGGATACTAAGAAAATATAAATTATCTTCAGAATCAGTAGAGTCTCCACAGAGAAGACTGGTTTGAACTGGGTCTTGGAGAATGGAAATGGGGAGTTAAGGTAAAAGGGGTATGCATTTTAATAGAGGTTGTCACAAGAATGACCAAAGGAGAGAGCAAAGAAAGTCTACTAGGTCATGTGTTTTGCATGTGTCATCCTTATAAAAATCCTTCCAACAATCCTTCAGGAAACATTGTGTATGTGTGCAAGCACAAGAATGTGTGTCACTAACTTGTTATTCTCATTGATGGATTTTAATTTTTAGTGCCTTCTACTCCTGTTCATCTCACCAATGGGATGAAAAACTACGTGAAAAAATCTTCCTACATGCAAGACAGTGCTATAGATTCTTCTTCCAAGGATCACCACTGGTCACGTGGCACCCTGAAGCACATCTCAGAGAACTCCTTTGGGCTGTCTGGGGGCCTGCGAGAAGGAAGCCTGAGTTCTCAAGATTCCAGGACCGAGAGTGCCAGCTTGTCTCAGAGCCAGGCCAATGGTTTCTTTGCCACCCATTTAGGTGACCAAACCTGGCAGGAATTACAGCATGGCAGCCCTTCCCCATCTGTAGTATCCAGTGCCACTGAGAAAAAGACTTCCACTGATAGTAACCAAAGCAAAGCTAAAAATCCCGGCATTTCTGATTCAACTGATTACTCGGACCGTGGAGATTCAGACATGGATGAAGTGACTTATTCCAGCAGTCAGGATCATCAAACACCAAAAAAGGCATAGTTTAATTCCAATAATTTGGTTTTTTCACTTAACAAAGCAAAACAGCAGCAAATATATTACAGAGCACAATAATCTACTACAAGATGATTTCATTATTCTGGAAAAAAGAAATAGTTTATATCTTCTATAATTGCTACTGCATTTGATGCTAAACTTTCAGAGAAATCAACAGCTTTGAATAACTTTAAATAGCTATGACTCTACAAACTTGCTATCTAAAAACCCAAAGAAGGAATACACAGATTATGATTGTTTTTTTACCAGTTGTTTGTCTCAAGTACTTAATGTTTATAATAATACGAGTATTTTAATATCTGAAAATTATTTCTAAAGAGGTCGTATAATGGGCATTCAATTTAGTATGTATAGCCTAAATTATTCTGAAGTTCTGAATGAATGATAATAAGGACATTGAAAGAAAATAGCTCATTCTGGCTGGGCACATTGACCCACACCCATAATCCCAACACTTTGGGATGCAGAGGTGGAAGGATTGCTTGAGGCCAGAAGTTCAAGACCAGCCTGGGCAACATAGGGAGACTCTGTCTCTACAAAAAATTTCTTTAAAAATTAGCCCTACAAGGAGACATGTATCTGTAGTCATAGATCCTTGGGAGGCTGGGTGGGAGGATCGCTTGATCCCAGAAGCCTGGGTGACCGAGCCAGACCCTAACAGAAAGAAGGGAAGGAAAAGAGGAAGGGAAGAAGGGAAGGAACAGAAGAAAGAAAATAGCTTATTCCTAGAAATGATATAAATTTAAACTCAAATTCACAGGCAGTTTTAGAAAAAATCCTTATGCCTTTTATTTACTGAAAAATCATTATTCCTCACAAGTTATGTTCTTTTTTAAAAAAAATTTTTTTTAATTTAGTTTTTAATACTGACTGTGGGGATTGCTCCATTCCAAGAGTTATACTCTTATAAATAGGGCTTAGCTAATGTTCTTATGTTTATATTATTGGATTTATAAATATAAGTAATATAAACATGAAACCTGATTTTAGAGGCTCTGGTTAAAAGCTACTGTTTTGTATATACTGATTATTAAAGGAAATAAAACTAATTTATAAATTTGGGAATATAAAAAGCATTGGACCAGTATTATATAAAAGCCAGGTTTGAACTGGGTTCTTCTATCTAGGTTTCCATATGCCATATCTAACAGTTTGACCTGAAGCAAGCTCTTTAATCTCTGGACATCAATTTCCTCAACCATAAAATATGAATATATTGGACTAGATGATCTCTAAGATCTCTTCCAGCCTTTATGTTCTTTGACTATGCTTTATCATTTAATATCTTCTTTTTTCTTAAATTATCCTAAAAACACATATTTGTCTTTCAGTAATAATTCATTTTGCCTCTAGTCAGCTTCATCCTGGGCTAGGTAAAAATAAATTAATTGATTAAAAATTTTAAAAAAAGAAAAAGTGTAATAATCCATTTTGACTCTAACAAGAAATCTTTGTTTTTCTTTGTTAAGGAAAATTCCTCTTCACTGAGTACATCCAACAAGATGAATTTTAAAACTTTTTCTCCATCACCTCCTAAGCCTGGAGATATCTTTGAGGTTGAACTGGCTAAAAACGATAACAGCTTGGGGATAAGTGTCACGGTACTGTTTGACAAGGTTTTCAAATGTTTTCTCTTCTTCAATTTCCAGCAGCCTATTGCATGTCAACTTTTTAATTGAATTACTTTTCATAAAAAGGGATACATCAAATATTTCCAAATTCCTAAAATTGAATCATATCTAAAAACTTTTTTTTAAATTGTGCTAGTCACTTTTTCCTGTGATTTAAAAAAAATTAAATACTACCTTATCCATAGATTTTATACTTGCTTTATCTGAATATAAAACTTGCAAAATATAAAATTTATTCAATGCTTTGTGTATATTTGATAGTTTCTACATGAGCGTAGATTAATATGATACATCTCTAATCTATATTATTGGTAATTAAAGACTGTATATATCAATATACTCTCCTTAATATATAATACCTTATAAACATGTTAGTATCTTAGAAGTTACCAAGGAATCTTTGGTAGCTTCTAAAACATTGACTATCTTTAAGTTAGTCAAAATGTGAGCATAGACTATTGAATAAAATTCTTTTTGTATTATACTGATGAATATACTAACCCTCATTAATGTACTAATGAATATACTGTACATCAGCACATGCTGATGGGATGCTACTGCTTTGACTGATGAATTGAATCATTTCTAGGCTGGAGATTTGAAAGAGAGTGCAAAATGTTTCATATTGTAAAATATTATTTTGTCTTTTTCTCTTTAGGGAGGTGTGAATACGAGTGTTAGACATGGTGGCATTTATGTGAAAGCTGTTATTCCCAAGGGAGCAGCAGAGTCTGATGGTAGAATTCACAAAGGTATAGTATTTTTAGTATGTAACAATTATATATACAAATATTACAACAAATAGATAAGAAATTATAAACTTGATAACTGATCTTCAAATTCATAATATGAAGTAAGAACATACTCAGTTATAAGGGCAGATCCAAGATGGCTGAATAGGAACAGCTCTGGAGTCAGTTCCCAGCGAGAACAACGCAGAGGGTGAGTGAACACCACATTTCCAAACAAGTTATTACTACCCACAGACCAAGAGATTCCCAGGCTGAAAAGTGCCACAAATTTTCAGCACGGCTATTTCAGCTGGCCGTGGGTCTCCACACAAAAACAAACAGAAATCTAGGTGGCTGTTTCAACTGGCGCATCGAGCGCCTGGGAGACAGGGCCACGATTCAACTGAAAAAAAGAGGGCTGAAACAGGGAGCCAGGTGATCTGGCTCAGCATGTCACACCTTCACAAAGACCAGCAATCTGAAATGCTCTGGAATGAGAGTTTGGCAACAAGTGCAGCTGGACCCTGGACGGCCCACACTGTTGGGGGAAGGGCATCCGCCATTACCGAGGCAGTCCACCATTACTGAGGCAGTTCACCATTACCAAGACAGCCTTTACAGAGGCAGTCCACCATTACTGAGGCAGACTGCCATTACCGAGGCAATTCTAACTATACATCTATAAACAAAACCACAAGGAAGTTCACACAGCAGCTGGGCAGAGCCCATGGCAGCTCAGCAATGCCTCTGCTGGCTGACTATGACTAGGATATCTCCTTGCTGGGCAGGGCAACTCTGAAAAAAGGCAGCAGCACGTCAGGAACTTATAAAGCCCCACCTTCCCAGTCAGAGCACTTGGGCAAAAAGGTGGTTATGAGTTTTTCTGCAGCAGACTTAAAAGTACCTGCCTAGCAGCTCTGAACAGAACAACAGAGCTCACAGCTCAGCACTTGAGCTCTTATAAGGGGCAGACTGCCTCCTCAAGCAGCTCCCTGACCCCATATATCCAAAGAGTCACCTCATAAAGGAAAGCTCAGGCTGACATCTTGCAGGTATCCCTCTGGGACAAAGATAACAGAAGAAGAAACTGGCAGCAACACTTACTGTTCTGCAGCCACCACAGGTGATCCCCAGGTAAGCAGGGTCTGGAGTGGACCTCCAGCAGTCCTACATCAGAGGGGCCTGACTGTTAGAAGTAAAACTAAAAAACAGAAAGAAATAACTTCATCATAAAAAAATAACATCATCATCACCACTCAGACCCCATCCAAAAGTCACCAACTATAAAGACCACAGGTAGATATATCCACAGAGATGGGAAGAAACCAGTGCAAAAAGATGAAAACACCCAAAACCAGAATGCCTGTCCTCCTCCAAGGAATCACAACTCATCACCAGCAAAGGAACAAAGCTGGATGGAAAATGAGTCTGATGAATTGACAGAAACAGGCTTCAGAAGGTGGGTAATAACAAACTTCTCTGAGCGAAAAGAACATGTTCCAACCCAATGCAAAGAAACTAAGAACCTTAAAAAAAGGTTTGACAAAATGCTGATGAGAATAAACAACTTAGAGAAGAATATAAATGACTTAATGGAACTGAAAAACAACAGGAGAATTTCACAAAGCATACACAAGTTTCAATAGCTGAATCAACCAAACAGAATAAAGGATATCAGAGACTGAAGATCAACTCAATGAAACAAAACAAGAAGGCAAGATTAGAGAAAAAAGTGAAAAGAAATGAACAAAGCTTCCAAGAAATATGGGATTATGTGAAAAGACCTAATCTATGCTTAATAGGCGTACCTGAATGTGACAGAATGAATCCAAGCTGGAAAACACTCTTCAGGATATTATCCAGGAGAACTTCCCCACCCTAGCAAGGCAGGCCAATATTCAAATCCAGGAAATACAGAGAACACCACAAAGATATTCCTCAAGAAGAGCAACCCCAAGGCACATAATCGTCAGATTCACCAGGGTTGAAATGAAGGAAAAAATGCTAAGGGCAGCCAGAGAGAAAGGTCAGGTTACCCACAGAGGGAAGCCCATCAGACTCACAGCAGATCTCTCAGCAGAAACCCTACAACCAGAAGAGAGTGGGTGCCAATATTCAACATCCTTAAAGAAAAGAACTTTCAACCTAGAATTTCATATCCAGCCAAACTAAGCTTCATAAGCGAAGGAGAAATAAAATCCTTTATTAACAAGCAACTGCTGAAAGATTTCATCACTACCAGGCCTGCCTTACAAGAGCTCCCTGAAAGAAGCACTAAACATAGAAAGGAATAACCAGTACCAGCCACTCCAAAAATGTACCAAAAGGTAAAAAGCATTGACATAATGAAGAAACCACGTCAACTAATGGACAAAACAACCAGCTAGCATCAAGATGGCAGGTCAAATTCACACATAACAATATTAACCTTAAATGTAAATGGGCTAAATGCCCCAGTCAAAAGACACAGACTGGCAAATTGTATAAAAAGTCCAAAACCATCAGTGCTATATCCAGGAAACCCATCTCACATGGAAGGACACACATAGGCTCAAAATGAAGGGATGGAGGAAGACTTACCAAGCAAATGGAGAGCAAAAAAAAAAGCAGGATTTGCAATCCTAGTCTCTGATAAAAATAGACTTTAAACCAACAAATATCAAAAGAGACAAAGAAGGGCATTACATAATGGTAAAAGGATCAATGCAACAAGAACAGCTAACGACCCTAAATATATATGCATCCAATACAGGAGCACCCAGATACATAAAGCAAGTTCTTAACAACATACAAAGAGAATTAGACTCCCACACAATAATAGTGGGAGACTTTAACACTCCTCTGTCAATGTAAGACAAATCAATGAGACAGAAAATTAGCAAGGATATCCAGGACTTGAACTCAGATCTGGACCAAGCAAACCTAATAGACATTTACAGAACTTTCCATCCCAAATCCATAGAATATACATTCTTCTCAGCACCACATCATGCCTACTCTAAAATTGACCACATAATTGGAAGTAAATCACTCCTCAGCAAATACAAAAGAATGGAAGTCATAACAAACAGTCTCTTAAACCACAGTGCAATCAAATTAGAACTCAGGATTAAGAAACTAACTCAGAACCACACAACTTCATGGAAACTGAACAACTGGCTCTTGAATGTTGACTGGATAAACAATGAAATGAAGGCAGAAATAAAGATATTCTTCAAAACCAACAAGAATGAAGACACAACATACCAGAATCTCTGGGACATATTTAAAACAGTGTCTAGAGGAAAATTTATAGCAATAAATGCCCACATGAGAATCAAGGAAAGCTCTAAAATCAACACCCTATCATCAAAATTGAAAGAGCTAGAGGAGCAAGATCAAAAAAACTCAAAAGCTAGCAGAAGAGAAGAAATAACTAAGATCAGAGCAGAACTGAAGGAGATAGAGACACACACATACGCACAAGAAAACTTTCAAAAAATCAATAAATCCAGGAGCTGGTTTTTTGAAAAGATCAACAAAATAGACCGACTGCTAGCCAGATTAATAAGAAAAGAGAGAAGAATCAAGTAGAGGCAATAAAAAATGATAAAGAGGATATCATCACCAATCCCACAGAAATACAAACTACCATCAGAGATTACTGCAAACTCTATGCACACAAACCAGTAAACCTGGAAGAAATGTATAAATTCCTGGACACTTGCACCCTCCCAAGCCTAAACCAGGAAGAAGTCGAAACCCTGAATAGACCCGTAACAAGGGCTGAAGTTGAGGCAGCAATTAATAGCCTACCAACCAAAAAGAGCCCAGGTCCAGATGGGTTCACAGCTGAATTCTACCAGACATACAAAGAGGAGTTGGTACCACTCCTTCTAAACAATCTAAAAAGAGGGAATCCTTCCCATATCATTTTATGAGACCAACATCATGCTGATACCAAAACCTGGCAGAGACTCAACAAAAAAAGAACACTTCAGGACAGTATCCATGATGAACATAGATGCAAAAATCTTCAATAAAATACTGGCAAACCAATTGCAACAGCACTTCAAAAAGGTTATCCATCATGATCAAGTAGGCTTCATCCCAGGAATGCAAGGCTGGTTCAACATATACAAGTCTATAAATATAATCCACCACATAATCAGAACTAAAGACAAAACCACATGATTATCTCAATAGATGCAGAGAAGGCCTTCGACAAAATTCAACAGCCCCTTATGCTAAAAACTCTCAATAAACTAGGTATTGACAGAACATATCTCAAAACAATAAAAGCTATTCACAACTAACCCACAGCCAATATCATACTGAATGGGCAAAAACTGGAACCATTCCCTCTGAAATCTGGCACTAGACAAGGATGCCCTCTCTCATCACTCCTATTCAATATAGTATTGGAAGTTCTAGCCAGAGTAATCAGGCAAGAAAAAGAAATAAAGCGTATTTATTTAGGAAAGGAGCAAGTCAAGTTTTCTCTATTTGCAGATGACATGATTGTACATTTAGAAGACCCCATTGTCTCAGCCCAAAATCTCCTGAAACTGATAAGCAACTTTAGCAAAGTCTCAGGATACAAAATCAATATGCAGAAATCACAAGCATTCCTATAAACCAATAACAAACTTAAAGAGAGCCAAATCAAGAATGAACTGCCATTCACAGTTGCTACAAAGAGAATAAAATACCGAGGAAGTAAAGGACCTCTTCAAGGAGAAATACAAACAACTGCTCAAGGAAATAAGAACACAAACAGATGGAAAAACATTCCATGCTCATGGATAGGAAGAATCTATATTGTGAAAATGGCCCAAAGTAATTTATACATTCAATGCTAGCCCCATAAAGCTACCTATGACCCTCTTGACAGAACTGGAAAAAATCACCTTAAACTTCATATGGAACCAAAAGAGAGGCCACATAGCCAAGACAATTCTAAGCAAAAAGAATAAAGCTGGAGACATCACGCTACCTGACTTCAAACTATATTACAAGGCTACAGTAATCAAAACAGGATGCTACTGGTACCAAAACAGAGATATAGACCAATGGAACAGAACAGAGGCCTCAGAGACAATGCCACACATCTAATAGCCATCTGATCTTTAACAAACCTGACAAAAACAAGCAATGGGGAAATGATTCCCTGTTTAATAAATGGTGTTGGGAAAACTGGCTAGCTATGTGCAGAAAGCAGAAACTGGACCCCTTTCTGATATCTCACACTAAAATCAACTCTAGGTGGATTAAAGACTAAAACATAAGTCCCAACACCATAAAAACCCTAGAAGAAAACCTTGGCAAAACCATTCAGGACATAGGCATAGGCAAGGCCTTCATGACTAAAACACCAAAAGCATTGGCAGCAAAAGCCAAAATAGACAAATGAGATCTAATGAAACTCCAGAGCTTCTGCACAGCAAAAGAAACAATCATTAGAGTGAATCAGCAACCAACAGAATGGAAAAAAGTTTTTGCAATCTACCCATCTGACAAAAGGCTAATATCCAGAATCTACAAAGAACTAAAACAGATTTACAAGAAGAAAACAAACAAACCCATTCAAAAGTGGGCAAAGGACATGAACGGACACTTTTCTAAAGAAGACATTTATGAGGCCAATAAACATATGAAAAAATGTTCATCATCACTGGTCGTTAGAGAAATGCAAATCAAAACCACATTGAGATACCATCTCACACCAGTTAGAATGGCGATCATTAAAAAATCTGGAGAAAACAAATGCTGGAGAGGATGTGGAGAAATTGGAACACTTTTACACATTGGTGGGAGTGTAAATTAGTTCAACCATTGTGGAAGACAGTGTGGCAATTCCTCAAGGACCTAGAAATAGAAATTCCATTTGACACAGCAATCCCATTACTAGATATATGTCCAAAGGATTATAAATCATTCTATTATAAAGACACATGCACATGTATATTCATTGTGGCACTGTTTACAATAGCAAAGACCTGGAACCAACTAAAATGCCCATCAATGAGAGACTGGACAAGGAAAATGTGGCACATATACACCATGGAATACTATGCAACCATCAAAAATGATGTTTGTGTCCTTTGTAGGGACATGGATGAATCTGGAAACCATCATTCTCAGCAAACTGACGCAAGAACAGAAAAACAAACACCGCATGTTCTCACGTATAGGCAGGTGTTGAACAATGAAGACACGTGGACACAGGGAGGGGAGCATCACACACTGGGGTCTGTTGTGGGGGAATAGGGGAGGGACAGTGGGGGGTAGGGAGGTTGGAGGGGGATAACATGGGGAGAAATGCCAGATATAGGTGACAGGGGGATGGAGGCAGCTCTCCACGTTGTCATGTATGTACCTATGCAACAGTCCTGCATATTTTGCACATGTACCCTAGAACCTAAAGTGCAATTATATATATATATATTGTATATATATATATAATATATATATAT
>NW_016107492.1:2709659-2710872 GCF_001604975.1 Cebus imitator | reverse complement strand
ACGACCAAATCATTTTACGACCAGTCCGTCGGAACCAATCATGGTCGTAAGTCGAGCACTGTCTGTACAGGCATGAGCCACTGCGCCCAGCCTGATATCCACACTTCTAATAAGAATTAACTAGGAACTTTCCTCCAATCTCTATATATTTATAGTCCAACTTATCTTCTCTCTTGATTTAAATTTATTTTTGTGAAGATACTGTTTTAAAATATACTTAATAGCCATAAAATTGAGGAGTAAATTAAATAAAATAATAAAGAAACTCTGTAACACAATTTCTTCCAGAATTTCCCTGAGTCTCTCCTCCAACAAATTAATATGAAGTAAAACCATTAATATTTAAAAGAACATGTAGGATTTATATTTATGATTTGTTTCTTTCAAAATAACTGCCTAATTTTTAGGTGATCGTGTCCTAGCTGTCAATGGAGTTAGTCTAGAAGGAGCCACCCATAAGCAAGCTGTGGAAACACTGAGAAATACAGGACAGGTAACAGATACCAACCTTTTACAGTACCTTAGAAGAGCAAAACAATGTGTGAATAACATCAGTTCTCATTGAGATCTCTGAATTTGTTAGCTAATCAAGAAACCAAACCTGATATATATTACCATCTGGGTTGTTGTTTTTCCTCCCAAATTGAAATGCAAGTATTACGAGACATTTTTTACTGAGGAAGCTGTCTTTCTATGTCACGTGTAACTCTTGTATTACCAAAGAGATCTGTTAGGGGAGGGGTGGAAATTGCATTTTAAATTTGTTTTATAAACATCTGATTTCTAGTGGTTTTCTCTCTTACTCATCCTTTAGCCTCAACACAAAATTTATTTCACTGAAGTACATTTTGAGTCAGGGAGTTTACCAAATTATCTGTAATGGTTTTTGGAGGGTTTTGTTGTTGTTTTGAGACAGGGTCTTGCTGTGAGGCCCAGGCTGGAGTGTAGCAGCACAATCACGGGTCACTGCAACCTTGACTTCCCGGGCTCAAGTGATCCTCTCGCCTCAGCCTCCCAAGTAGCTGGGACTACAGGAACATGCCACCATGCCTGGATAGTTTATTTTTTATTTCTTGTAGAGATGGGGGTCTCCCTTATTGCCCATGCTGGTCTCAAACTCCTACGTTCAAGTGATCTTCCTGCCCTGGCCAACCAAAGTGCTGGGATTACAGGCATGAGCCACCACACCTGGGTTTTTTTTTTTTTTTTTTTT
>NW_016107492.1:2706537-2708119 GCF_001604975.1 Cebus imitator | reverse complement strand
GTTTCACCTTGTTGACCAGGATGGTCTCGATCTCTTGACCTCGTGATCCACCCGCCTCGGCCTCCCAAAGTGCTGGGATTACAGGCTTGAGCCACCGCGCCCGGTGTAATAGATTCTTTTTAATCATTTCTTTTTCTATACAGAAATATAATAAAAACTTGATTTTGGAACTTTCAACCCCATGTTCCTCTAATTTTTTTCCTCCCTCTTCATTTGGTGGACCAAATTTGGTAGCTACTTTAATGATTTTATATTGTCAACTATACAAAGTCCTGAAAATGTATCTGTTTTCTTAGCATTCTCCTTAATTAGCGAAATGCTATTTTATTTATCCAGGTGGTGCATCTGCTGTTAGAAAAGGGACAATCTCCAACATCTAAAGAAGATGTCCCGGTAACCCCACAGTGTACCCTTTCAGATCAGAATTCCCAAGGTCAAGGCCCAGAAAATGTGAAGAAAACAACTCATGTCAAAGACTACAACTTTGTCACCGAAGGTCAGGCCTTGAGACTACAATCTCACCTTTAAATTATTCCTCACCTATTCAAAATTATTTTTTACATGTTGTATTACAGTTAATGCCTTAGTTTTGTTAATTATTCTTGTTAAGTGCAAATAATAATCTGATATAGCACCATACTGAATAAAGACAGAAACATATTTGCAGCTCATAGAGTCTCAAAAGACTTTGGATAATGAAGTCATGCCTGATTATGGTCTTTTTAAAATCCTTTAAATTGTTGTAAAATTTAAAATGAAATTTGGTAAGTAAAAAACTAAGTATAAACAATTGCTGAAATGCCTTCAAACCCATGTGAAACCTTGACCCTTAGATTTTTATAATTCTATTTAATTTTAAGAACTGTGAATAAAAGTCTGGGCAGATATTCACCTAATAGTGCCCAGAAAGCGGTCTTTGTTACAAACTATGCTAGCCTTTGAACATATCCCTAATCGGTTGTAAATTAAGAATGATAGTGGATAGTGGTTGGTTGGTTTGTTTGTTTGAGACCGAGTCTTGCTCTGTTGCCAGGCTGGAGTGCAGTGGCGCAATCTGCCCACCTTGGCCTCCCAGAGTGCTGAGATTACTACAGGCATGAGCCACTGCGCCCGGCCAATGGTGGTTTTTTTCAATAAGGCTAAATGTGTTCATAATACTGGAGTACCCTTTAAGATTTTGTCTTCTTAAGAGGTTTATATTTCCTGTACTTTATAAATTATGGTGATGGTATACAGTCATTGTTTTGTTTTATTTTACACAAAAGTTAGCAACTCTGAATCAGTCCCAAAAATAAGGAGAAAAAATAACAGACTATATTATTTTTCCTGATTACAAAGATAAAATTAACATACTTTATCATACGGAACTGTATTCTTTATTTCTTCCATCATACTTTTTTGGGTTTTGTTGTTGTTGTTTTGAGTTGAAGTCTCATTTTGTTGCCCAGGCTGGAGTCTAGTGGTACAATCTTGGCTCACTGCAACCTCTCTCCCCTGGATTCAAGCGATTCTTCTGCCTCAGGCTCCGGGAGTAGCTGGGATTACAGGCACACACCACCACACCTGGCTAATTTTTTTTTCC
>NW_016107492.1:2704340-2706286 GCF_001604975.1 Cebus imitator | reverse complement strand
AACCTCCGCCTCCTGGGTTCAGGCAATTCTCCTGCCTCAACCTCCTGAGTAGCTGGGATTACAGGCACGTGCCACCATGCCCAGCTAATGTTTTGTATTTTTAGTAGAGATGGGGTTTCACCATGTTGACCAGGATGGTCTCGATCTCTTGACCTCGTGATCTACCCGCCTCGTCCTCCCAAGTGCTGGGATTACAGGCTTGAGCCACCGCGCCCGGCAGTAATTTTTGTATTATTAGTAGAGACAGGGTTTCACCACATAAGCCAGGCTGGTCTCGATCTCCTGACCTCAGGTGATCCACCCTCTTCAACCTCCCAAAGTGCTGGAATTACAGGCATGAGCCATCATGACCAGCCCCATCAGTCTTTCTTTAAATAGATTTGGAATTTTTTTACCACCCAAACCAACCATGAGCAAGGACTTTAAATATGTTTTTAAATTGTTTTCTGGTTATTTCTGGTTATTTATTTTGCTGATAAGAAATTTATTGAAACATCATTGTGATTCATCTGAGTTAAATTACACCTCCCTAGAATATTACAATGTCAGTTTATTTCCACATAACCTCCTCTAACATTTATTTTACTCTTCTTTTCATCCTTCTCACACTGTATACCTGAATTTCTCCCATACCTGGCCTTCTGTGGAATTTCCCCTTATTTTTTTATCTGTTATCATACTGTGTTTTGTTTTTGTAGAGATTGGATTTCGCTATGTTGCCCAGACTGGTATCAAACTCCTGGGTTCAAGACATCCTCCTACTTCGCCCTCCCAAAGTACTGGGGTTATAGGCATGAACTACTGTCCTGACCATAGTGTCCTTTAAAACACACAAGTTTGATGCATGATTTCATTCTCAGAATCCTACTTTCAGAACTCTCCTTCCTAATCAAACAGCTTAGTTCATGCAGTTAGTTGATAGAATTTCTTAATGATAGAAATAGACTGTAAGATATGGCTTGAGTGTACTATAAGAGTGCAATAAGTATATAGAGAGCTATAAATATTATGAGAAAATAGGCTTTTTAAAATTTGTCTAGAAGTACATATGTTTGTATGTTCATATGTAAACACAGCATGTTAACAATATCTAAATTTTTTCATATCTTTTTCTCCAGAAAATACATTTGAGGTAAAACTGCTTAAAAATAGCTCAGGTCTAGGATTCAGTTTTTCTCGAGAAGATAATCTTATACCGGAGCAAATTAATGCCAGCATAGTAAGAGTTAAAAAGCTCTTTCCGGGACAGCCAGCAGCAGAAAGTGGGAAAATTGTTGTAGGAGATGTTATCTTGAAAGTGAATGGAGCCTCTTTGAAAGGACTATCTCAACAGGTGAGCCCCTAGCATGTAGAATATAGCATTTTTAATGAGATGAAGGGCCTTTCAGGCTGGTTTCTAATGCTAGTTTAACTGTACCTTCATTTGTCATTCATGGTACCCCCAGGAAGTCATATCTGCTCTCAGAGGAACTGCTCCAGAAGTATTCTTGCTTCTCTGCAGACCTCCACCTGGTGTGCTACCGGAAATTGATACTGCTCTTTTGGTGAGACTTATGAAACTAATTTACATTTTTATAGAATATCAGTTTCACAACTAATTCAGCTGTAGTGTTTTCATCATGAATTGTTCTCCTGGGTTTCATACCTAGCTACTTCTTTAGGTAGGCATGTTATCTTGTGTGTGACAACTTCTTTGAATGTATTCCATATTTGTATGATAATATAAAGTAATTCAATTCACCTTCTCTTCTCCTCTTTCCAATTCTATAATTCTAGGATTTGGGGAATTTATTTTCTAAGCACAAATAGAAATAGTAAAATACATAAAGTATGGTTACAAAAACCTTTTGTCCATTTTTCCATTGAACCAAACAAGGAAGAGTAAGTAAGTCTTATTCTGAGCTAGTTTGGATTAAAATGAGAATTCTTCAGAATTTTAGCCTTTA
>NW_016107492.1:2670826-2704330 GCF_001604975.1 Cebus imitator | reverse complement strand
CACTAGAAGTCACAGATAAAGGGATGTGTTTACCCATTTACCTTTTTTATGTCAAGGAATAGCTAAGAGATCCAAAATGCTGACTTACAAATTATTTACTGACAGATAGGAATCCGAATGTAACTAGATTTAGATTCAGCTGGTCACTGCTCAGAGGCCATACACAAGAGATGAGAGTTGGTAGGAAGAAAAGCAGGTTTATTTGGAAAACCAGCAAACTGAGAAGATGGTCATCCTAAAGTACCACCTTAGGTCAGTACGGATTTCAGGCTCTTTTTAAGTTAAGGACAAGAGGAAGAGAAGGGGGTTGGGATCAAGAGGTGACTGATGACCACAGACATCTGGCTGCCAGCAAGGATTTGAAGAGGTTGGGAACTTCTTTATCCTTAGTCAGGTCACAATGCTCCTATAAATGTTTAACAAAACATATTTCATTGTTTACATACTTCTTCCTTAATCCCAGAGTTAGTTTTTAAAACTACATGATTATTGTTTTTGCATATTATTTCAGTGCTCTAAAATTATCCTTGCCTACGTGCAGAAATGGATAAAGGCCTCTTAAACAAAATGGAGTTATGTTCATCATTTCACTGTTTCAATGTTACACAAGCATAGATGAATACTATTCTCATTAAAGAAAGACTGCTTTTGGCCTGTCTACTTAAAATAGCCTGCTACCAGTGAATGGTGACTCCTGGGTATGAGAGGCAGGATTATCTGTGCCAGAAGCTTTCGTCCTTATTTTGGGGGAAGAGGAAGTATTAGGAGGACATTAATAGGAAAACAACATTTCTGTAAGCTGCATTATAAATAGCATTTTAAAAGACTACATTGATTTGAGGCACCATATAGGAAGAACTGAATGGAACTCTCTTGATGAGTGTATAAGTTGGTATCAGTTTTTAGAAAACAATTTGGAATTACTTAATTAGGCTACTAAAAATGTCCTATATTCTGACAGTATAGAAAATTACAAAGTAATAGAAACTCAAGTAAAAATTTGCATACAAAGAAGTTCTCCTGGATTTCTATTAATAATGAAAAGCTAGAAATAACTCTATGTTCAAAAAAGGGAGAAAGCTGAAATAAATTAAACTTATAGCCATCCATTGCACCATTATATAGGCATTAAAATTGCTTTAAAGCATATTTAAGGATTTAGGAAAATACTTATCCTAGAACTCTAATTTTTGAAAGTATGAGACAAAATACAATATATAACATTACTCTAGTTCTAACTTAAGGTATAAATTTTACAATATTAACTGTTATTTATATATTATTTTCTCTAGTGAACATAAATTAATTTTATTAGAAAATTCAATGCATATTTTAGTAGAAAGTTGTTCAGTGATTTATTTTCAAATAAATGCTTCTAAAATTCATATAAGTGGTCACAGATCTCTTTAAATGTGTCCATTACAGACTCCACTTCAGTCTCCAGCACAAGCACTTCCAAACAGCAGTAAAGACTCTTCTCAGCCATCATGTGTGGAGCAAAGCACCAGCTCAGACGAAAATGAAATGTCTGACAAAAGCAAGAAACAGTGCAAGTCCCCATCCAGAAGAGACAGTTACAGTGACAGCACTGGGAGTGGAGAAGATGACTTAGTGACAGTTCCAGCAAACATAACAAATTCGACCTGGAGTTCAGCTTTGCATCAGACTCTAAGTAACATGGTATCACAGGCACAGAGTCATCATGAAGCACCCAAGAGTCAAGAAGATACAATTTGTACCATGTTTTACCATCCTCAGAAAATTCCCAAAAAAACAGAGTTTGAGGACAGGTATCATAATATTTGTGAAGCTCTCAAAGCAACTGGTTGTTGTTAGTAGCAGTAGCGGCAACGTGCATTTCTCTAAAAATGAAATGTCTCTATCTGTGACCTTCACAGTGGTCAGGCAGAGGATGACTTTATTGGATGTCTAGCTATTGTGACTGATAGTTTTAGTTAGCAAACAAGTAAGCTCTCTAGTCAGTCAGTTTGAGAATTCCTTCCCTCTTGAGCATATTTACTAGTAACTGAGAAAGTTATTTGTATTTCACCATTAATCATACTACTTAACCAGAAACAGAAGAGACTTATTTAGGTAGTGACACAGTAGGAGACCAAGGACCAGAAATATAGAGGGGAGATAAGGGCAGAGAGTTTGCAAAAGGTGAGACACAGAAGATGGGGAAAGAAGAAATGATTGAAAACATAGAAGCATACAAAGAGAGAGACTACATCAATATCTTGAATAATTATTCATACATTTTACTATTTGGTTATATGTTTATATATATCCACATCCAACCATATTTGTTCAAGTTTTTTTTATTTCTATTTTATCCAAAATAACCACAGGAGTCAGACTTTTATTCTTCTTTCTTCTTTTCCTTATTATGTTGAAACACATATTAAATTCTGATAACATTAGCTTCAGCTTTGAATTAACAACTAGGAATAACATTAGCTTCAGCTTTGAATTAATGACTAGGAATCAAGAGAATTCTGTTTAACCTATCTTGCTGACTTTATGCAGCTTAAAGAGTTTCATCAAAATAGAACCTAGGCCGAGCATGATGGCTCATGTCCGTAATCCCAGCCCTTTGGGAGGCCGTGTCAGGTGAGTTGCTTGAGCTCAAAAGTTCGAGGCCAGCCTGGGCAACATGGCAAAACCCCATCTCTACTAAAAATACAAAAATTAGCTGGGCATGATGGTGCACACCTGTAATCCCAGCTACTTGGGTGGCTAAGGCAGGACAATCCCGTGACCCTGGGAGGCAGAGGCTGCAGTGAACTGAGATTTCACCACTGCACTTCAGCCTGAGCAACACAGTGAGACCCTCAAAAAAAAAAAAAAAGAAAAAAAAGAAAACCTAGACAGAGAATAAATTACTGTTAATGTTAGCATTTAACAGATATGGAATAAATTCATAGTCCAAAGTCAGACAAAAAGTAACTAGGATCTCAATCAAAATCAGACATGAATGTTTGTTAAGCATTTCCTGGCACAAACTTGCCATATTGACAATGAAAGATATTTGAAAATAGTCTTACTTCTTTGTCTCTGTAGTAATCCTTCTTCCCCTCTACCACTGGATATGGCTCCTGGGCAGAATTACCAACCCCAATCAGAATCTGCTTCCTCTAATTCGATGGATAAATATCATATACATCATATTTCTGAACCAGCTGGACAAGAAAACTGGACACCTTTGAAAAATGACTTGGAAAATCACCTTGAAGACTTTGAGCTGGTAAGTTGTTTTCTCTATATTTAAAAAAAAAAAATATCCATATTTTTTTAAAGAAGGTATAGTCATGCAGTTTCCCTTCAGGGAAAAACTATCTTTTAGAATAGCTTCCTATCTGTGTCTAATAAATGGATAACATATCTGGTATGTTTCTATGCTGAGAAATTAGGAAACAAGACAAAAAGACCTGAGTATAAATCCTGACTCTACCACTGACTTGCTACAATTTGGCAGTCTCCTATGGACCCATCACTTAATTCTTCTGAGTCTTGGTAGCTTTGGCTATAAAATGGATTAAGTAACCTGACAGGATTGTGGTGAAGATTAAATGAAATAACATGTAAAGCACCTAGTATAGTATCTGCCACAGAGTAGACCCTTAGTAAATATTATTTTTGTCTGCTTCTCAAATTCTGAAGAGTTACCTATTTAATTTTTAACCAAGTTTGAATGTATTTTTTTTCTCCTTCACACTTTTTTTGTGTGCCGAAATGGAATCCTTACATTGTCCTAGAACTTCTAAACCTACAAGTAAGATTTGGAAAACGTTTCCAAGTATAACATCTTTTACATTGATTGAAAGTTAGCCTTTTTAAATACTGCTTTATTAGCCAAGTAATAAATGTTTATTGTAAAAAATATGAAAAAACAGAGAAAAAGAAGACTAAAGCCACTGTAATCTTATCACCCCAAAACTGTTAACATTTTGGAGCTAACTTTCGAGGTACTTTTTTTTTGCCTATAATTGTGCATGTGTGTATTGGAGATGAGGGTTGTGCAACATCTACATCCTCAGTTTCATTCTTAGCAATGGAGTAAAATTAATCTTTAATTTTTCTTAGAAATATTTCACTCTTGTAAACAACCTATATGTCTCATTTGAAATCTTTTAAAAGTATATTTTGTTTATACAACAAAATTAATAAGATTGTGATACCCACCAAAAGACTTCATATTTTTACCAAAAAAAAAATAAAAAGCTTTTTTGTGGCTCTTTGCATCTATCTTGGTTGTTTAGAAATGTGTGAAAATTTTTTCTGAAACTTTCCTCCAAAAATCATTCTTTTTCTGAAACTTTCCTCCAAAAATTATTCTCAAAGAATAACCACGATTGTGTCCTTATTTATCCTGAAAATACAAGAATGAAAGCATGAATAAATTCTGTCTCTGCTGTCTCTAGACAAACACATAATGTTGTACTTAACTTCTATGTGGGATGTAGTTGGGGGACAGTCTGTCTAGAGTCAGATAGACTTGACTTCTTCACTTGGGCAAGTTAAATAACCTTTTAAGGTTTGACTTTCTCCCCTGTTAATCAAGGGAAATAACAGGCATCTTTCTGTTTGTTTTTAGTGCAGAGTAAACAACCTAAAAGTATTACTGTTTTCTTCCCTTAGGAAGTAGAACTCCTCATTACCCTAATTAAATCAGAAAAAGGAAGCCTGGGTTTTACAGTAACCAAAGGCAGTCAGAGAATTGGTTGTTATGTTCATGATGTCATACAGGATCCAGCTAAAAGTGATGGAAGGCTAAAACCTGGGGACCGGCTCATAAAGGTGAGACATTTAAGAGGAATGGAGTGTTTGTGTAAATGTAGCCAAACAGCAAACCAGAAAAAGAAGGTTGAATTATTGTAATACTGTATTTCTCTGTTTGGTTTATGTTTTCTATCTCTACCACTTCGAAGTAAAGACCTTTATATCGTTAACAGTTTGGGAAATTCGTTTTAATTTGAAAGTCCCATTAATCTTAGTTAAGGCATAAAGCAAGCTATCTCAGGTCTCAGGGACAGGATGTTTAAATTACTAAGAGGATGAATTTCCTAGATTAGCAAAATAATGATGCATTTGTTAGGAATTTAATATTATTTCATTGTAATGGCCTATGATTTCCATAATAAAGGGAATTACCAATAAATTCGAGATCACTATTGTGAATCTCTTACTAGCTAATACATATTACAAATTAGGGAGATTATTACATTTTCTTGGCAATTTAGCTTCTCTGTTCTAAAACTTGTGATCATTTGCCCCTTTCTTGTTTTTGTAGGTTAATGATACAGATGTTACAAATATGACTCACACAGATGCAGTTAATCTACTCCGAGCTGCATCCAAAACGGTCAAATTAGTTATTGGACGACTTCTGGAATTACCCAGAATACCAATTTTGCCTCATTTGCTGCCTGACATAACACTCACATGCAACAAAGAGGAGTTGGGTAATGAAAAGTCAAACTTTGTACAATATGATTTTCTTGATTAGATTAAGTACTCTTATGACCGAGAAATATTTTATATTTTTTCAAGGTTTTTCCTTATCTGGAGGTCATGACAGCCTTTACCAAGTAGTATATATTAGTGATATTAATCCAAGGTCTGTTGCAGCCGTTGAGGGTAATCTCCAGCTATTGGATGTTATCCATTATGTGAACGGAGTCAGCACACAAGGAATGACCTTGGAGGAAGTTAACAGAGCACTGGACATGTCCCTCCCTTCAGTGGTACTGAAAGCAACAAGGTACTCTGCAATTATTTATGAGTTTTGATTGTGCATGTGTGTGCATTTCAGGTCATTGATTATACTTACATTCTCAGAGAATATATTACTGAATTAGTAATTAATAGACTAATTGGCAGGAATTAATTTAAAACAGACTTCTTGATAGGCAATTTTGAAAACACTAAGTCAATAGTGTTTGGATACATGTCTGCACTCAATAAAATGGTTACCACATTTATCAGTTAGGATGTTTTCACTTGCAAGTAGTAGAAAATACATCTCAATTAAAGGAATTTATTGGGGGGTTTTTTGTTTGTTTTTTGTTGTTTGTTTGTTTTGTTTTTTTGTTTTTTTTTTGAGACAGAGTTTCATTCTTGTTGCCCAGGCTAGGGTGTGGTGGTGTGATCTTGGCTCACTACAACCTCCGCCCCCCCAGGTTCAAGTGATTCTCCTGCCTCAGCCTCCCAAGTAGCTGGGATTACAAGCACCCACCACCACACCCCGCTAATTTTTATATTTTTAGTAGAGATGGGGTTTTATCATGTTGGCCAGGCTGGTCTCAAACTCCTGACCTCAGATAATCCACCCACCTCCACCTCCCAAAATGCTGGGATTACAGGTGTGAGACACCGTGCATGGCCAAGGATTTATTGGTTTATATTGGACTTCTAAATGTCCAGAAATGAGGTAGTCATCAGGTAAAATCTAATCAGGTCTCTAGCTTAATTTCTTTGCTATTTTTAGTTATTCCCTACTCCCTGTATCTGTTCCTTTATGATAATCAAATGACTGAATCATTTTTATACTTTCCACCTACATACCACATCATATTACCTAGAGCAATCTTCAAACAGAAATCTCACCAATCACTACTATTCAAGCAAATACTGTGTGCCAGTTGCATTATGCCTAAATTAAGGTCAATCTCTAAGTTGGAAGCAAGGGATAAGAATATACAGATGCTCCTCATACAGTGGGGTTACATCCCTATAAACCCATGGTAAATTGAAAATATCATAAATCAAAGCCTCATTTAAAATTTCCAACCTACCAAACATCACAGCTTATTAGCCTAGCCTATCCTACCATAAAGAGTTTTACATTACTTATATTACATTATCCTATAGTTAGACAAAATTATCTAACATAAAGCTTATTTTATAATAAAGTAGCAAATATCTCATGTAATTTTTTGAATACTGTACTGAAAATGAAACACAGGATGATTGTACGGGTATTCAAAGTATGGTTTCTACCAAATGCATGTCACTTTTACAGTGTCATAAAGCTGAACCATCATAAGTTGGGGACCATTGGTATTGATTGACTTAAGCCAGTCCTGGCTCATTGCCAGAACTGGGATAGGATTGATCCTACTGGAACCTCATGCCTGCTACCCATGAGGTGTAGAACTACTACATGTACCTTATAACAGTTACACATTATAAAAAATGCTAATAGCAACTTTTCTTTCACTTATAATGGAAGTAGATTGAGAAAATGTATTCCTTTCCTATTTCTGCTGTAAAAAACTACCATAAGTTTAGTGGCTTAAAACAACACAAGTTTATTATTTTAATAGTTCTGAAGGTCTGAAATACAAAATGGGTCTTACTGTGGTAAAATCAAAGTGTCAGCAGGGCTGCATTCCTTCTGTATGTCCCAGGAGAAAATCTATTTTCCACCTTCAAATAAGACTCTTCAAATGCCTTGGTTTACGGCCCACTTCCATCTTCGAAGTCAGCAACTGCAGCACCCTCTGCTTCTGCTGCCACGTCTCTTTCTCTGACTCAGACTTTCTTGCCTCCCTCTTTCACTTATTAGGACCCCTGTGATTGTGACAGGCCCACCCAGATTATCCAAAATAACCTCCCCATATCAAAATCTGAACCTAATCATATCTACAGTTTCTTTTGCCACGTGAATAGTAACATCTTCAGAGGTTCGGAGGATTAGAACAGAATCATTAGAACATAAACATCTTGGAAGGAGATTATTCTGCCTACCACAATTTACAGGAATCCAGACTTTCTAGATTATAGACTTAAGTTATATAAAGGGAAAATTCACATTTTTGTTTGTGAATTATTTCTTTTAAAATATGGGAACTTGTTAAATCATTGACAATAAACTAATTTGTTCCTTCTGATCCTGTAAATTAGATTGTGTACCTTATTCCCCCTTGAACATAATCTTTGACTTGATTCCTTCATATATGTCTAAAATTGGATTGGCATACAATCGTTTTCATAGGTCTAGTTGAATGTTAATTAGTGGGGGAGGAAAGTCTTCAAACAACCTGGAAAGTATTTTTGTGAAAATTAACATTTTTGCTAAGCTTAGGTCAAACTGAATATTTTGCCTCAAAATTAGTAGAGCACTCTTCAGCCCTACCTTGAAGTCATTTTCTTTTGTCTTTCTACTTAGCTATAGTCACTAAAAATGCAGTCATGGTAGTCACAATTACTTTCTCTTTCATTCTTCTAGCTCTCTCTTCATTGTTGTGTGTCTGTCCTCTTTTATTAAAGTCCATAGGGTAGCAATAAAGGAGGGATGTATATTTGTGAGACAATTATCTGTATGTCCACCTTGTAGAGACTCCTCATACTCCTTGGTTTATGGCCTCCTTCCTTAAAGGGAACTAAAAGGGTTTGGGATTTTACTATACTTGCAAGCTAATAAGCTAGCCTGTCTTTGTTACATGGATGCTGGCAGAAGACGTAAAACTCCTGAATCAGAGATAAAAGACTATTACTGCACATGGACAAAGGGAGGGGAGCACTACACACTGGGGTCGGTTGGGGGGAAATAGGGGAGGGACGGTGGGGGGTGGGGAGCTGGGGGGGGATAGCAGGGGGAGAAATGCCATATGTAGGTGATGGAGAGGAAGGCAGCAAATCACACTGCCATGTGTGTTCCTATGCAACAATTTTGCATGTTCTTCACATGTACCCCCAAACCTAAAATACAATAAAATAAATAAATGGGAAAAAAAAAAAAAGGCTATTACTAATGCATAGCAAGCAGCATGAGCATGGCATTCGTGTCAATTCCGCATGTCTTCCAAGTCCCATCAAAATAACATGTGGACCTGTGGATTCGTACACATGTAATGGGTTGTATTATAGAAGAGGAATGCTACAAGAAGAGCCTTGGGAACCCACCATTTTATAGCAGTCTGTAAGAAAGCCTGTTTTTTTTGGTAGGGGAGAGAAGTTACCACATCCTTCATGGTTGCTCACTGCAGATACAGCCTTGAGAAATGGCTCAGATAAAAAGAGGTCAGGACCTTGCATTTTTGGGGTAGTCAGAAAGAACATACAGGGGTGCTCAGAATCTGAGGTATATTGTCTCTTCCAATACTGTATACCTTTAGGCAACTCCCCTTTTCCCTCAATTATCAGCAACAGTAAGATTACGTACTAATCTTCTATTTATTTTTTTTTCTAAAAAAAAAAAAAAAAAAAAAAAAAAGAATTAAAAAAAAAGATGAAGGAGAGGAAGAAAGAGAAAGAAGAAGAGGGAGAGTGAACGGGGGTGTTTCTTTATTGCCCGGGCTAGAATGCAGCCTAAAAATGGGTATGCCTGTAATTGTGCTTAATAATAGAGACATAAAAAAAAATGAGGGAAGAAAATAACAAACAAGCAGCCAACCAATATTTCATTTAAACCTGTAAATAGATGTGATGTGGTCCTGATAAGAGTGTATATTTTGTGTATTTAAAGTGGAGAATTCTGTAAATGTTAGTTAAGTTTACTTGTTCCGGATCTGAGTTCAAATCCTGGATATCATTGTTGATTTTCCGTCTCATTGATCTGTCTAATATTGATGTTGAAGTCTCCCACTATTATTGTGTGGGAGTCTAAGTCTCTTTATACGTCTTATATATCTGGGTATTCCTGTATTGGATGCATATATATTTAGGATCTTTAGCTCTTCTTGTTGCATTGATCCTTTTATCATTATGTAATATCCTTCTTTGCTTCTTTTGATCTTTGTTGCTTTAAAGCAACTCCTGCTTTTTATTTATTTATTTATTTTTGCTCTCCATTTGGTTGGTAAACCTTTCTCCATCCCTTTGTTTTGAGTCTTTGTGTATCCTTGCATGTGAGATGGGTCTGGATGCAGCATACCGATGGGTTTTGGCTTTTTTTTGCCTGTCTGTGTCTTTGGATTGGGGGATTTAGTTGATATAAATTTAGAATGAATATATGTGAGTTTAATACTGCCATTTAATGTTAGCTGGCTGTTTTGCCTATTAGTTGATGTAAATTCTTGATTATGTTGATGCTCTTTACTTTTTGGTATTTTTTAGAAAGACTGATACTGGTTGTTCCTTTCTATGTGTAGTGGTTCTTTCAGAAGCTCTTGTAAAGCAGGCCTGGTGGTGGTGAAATCTCTGAGTGCTTGCTTGTTCACAAAAGATTTTATTTTTCCTTCGCTTATGAAGCTTAGTTTGGCTGGATGTAAAATTCTGGGTTGAAAGTTCTTTTCTTTAAGGATGTTGAATATTGGCCCCTAATCTTCTATTTCTAAGGTGCTATTACTTTGGCTGTTTTACACTTTGAGTGGTACTAATCTTCTTATAATCCTTTGAATATAAACATTTCATCTAGATTTTCACTTTAAAAGAAAAAGATGTATCAAGGGCTTTAGATATATAAAATTTAATGAATTCTGACTTCTAAGTTATCTTTCAACTATTGACTAAGTGACAGCGAACTAAGTTATTAGATAATGAATATTAGCAGTGTTTTAAATAGAAGGGGAAATAGGGTGATATGTTCAACTGAAGCCCCCCCAAAAAAAAAAAAACTTGTAAAGAAGTGATTCTTAATCTTTTTTGGATCAAGAATATCTCCCGGGCCAGGTGCAGCTGCTCACACCTGTAATGCCAGCACTTTGAGAGACCAAGGCAGATGGATTGCTTGAACTCAGGAGTTCAAGACCAGCCTGGGCAACATGATAAAACCCCATCTCTACAAAAAATAGGGAAAAAGTAGCTGGGCATGGTAGCACATGCTGGTGGTCCCAGCTACTCAGGAGGCTGAGATGCAAGCATTGCTTGAGCCCAGGAGGATTGCTTGGCCCTGGGAGATCGAGGCTACAGTAAGCCAAGATAATTTGCAATTTTCTTTTTTTACTACACAGAAATGATCTTCCAGTGGTCCCCAGTTCAAAGAGGTCTGCTGTTTCAGCTCCAAAACCAACCAAAGGCAATGGTAAGGATACATTCATGTTACTGTACTCTCCTATAGTAATGGGAATGTAAAATGGCACATGCATTTTGGAAAACAGCTTGATAATTTCTTAAAAATTTAAACTTATACCTAAAATAAAATCCAGGTATCCCACTGCCAGTTGTTCACTCAAAGAAAGTAAGCCTATGTTCTGCTTTAAAACTTGGACAGAAATGTCTCTAGCAGTTACTAGTAGTAGCCAAAATTTGAAACAACTCAAATGTCCAAAAACTGTTGAATTGATAAAACAGTTGTAAGATATCCAAACAGTGAAAAACTACTCAGCAATAAGAAGGAATTAATTATTGATACAAGCAAAAGAATAATTAAAATAACCTCAGAATAACTGTGCTGAGTTAAATAAGCCAGACCCAAAAACAAAAGTTCGTACTGTATGATTCTATTACACAATTGTAGACAATGCAAATTATAATGACAGCAGCTCAATGGTTATATGGGACAAAGAGGGGAAGGAGCATTTAGGGGAGCAGGAGAGAGAGATTACAAATATTAAACTATTATGTTTCATACTAGTTTATGATTAAACTATGATGATTATTTTGAACCAGTGGTATATTATTAGTATAATTTTTTATTTTTCTTAGAAGTTTAATATTTTTCTTGGAAAGAATATTAAACCACATTCTTCGACTTTTTATAACATCATCCATAGAATTCTGAAGATTTATCTATAAAAATTCCATCTCAACCTTTATCTTTCTAGGCAAAATTATTTTGGGGTCATCCCCAAATAGAGGTTCTTAAATGCATTTATATGTATTTGTTTCTTTCCTTGTTTTCTTATAAAGTACCATATTTTTCTCAATCTCTTGAAAATATAATTTAATTAGTGATGTTATGTTTAAATATGTGATGTTTTAGCTGTAAGTAAACCATATCTTTTTTAATATAGTTATTGAGTTTTTGTGATTATAGCTGAGTTAAAATTAACATTTGGTTTAAAAATATATTGAAAGTTCTTTTCAGTTTTATCCATAATTTATTTTCCTGTGTTAAATTGATAGTCTTTTTGAAATCAGACTTTAAAAAGCTTACTACCTTCTTTTAAATAGTAACATAAACATAGTTAAGCACCTGTGATATCCCACCCATTCAGTTGGGATAAATTATAATTAGTGTCTCACACTTGAAACATTCAGCCCAAACTGAGCTTTTATGTGAACTATTTTCTATTAAGAAATTAGCTTTTTCCTTGGGATAAACCCCTAAAATATTAGGGGTTTGGAATCAACTTTGATTCCATTTATTTGGTTTTTAATCATTGTGTAACATGAATTATTTTAGTGTATTAATACAAATAACAATGTCCCAGAAATGTGAGTTTTCTTTAATTATTTTGATGTCCCTCTTATGGTTTGGATTGGCTCATCCCCTTACTTCCTGTATTGTCCTTTCAGGTTCCTATAATGTAGTCTCTTGCAGCCAGCTTGCCCTCACTCCTAATGATTCATTCTCCATGGTAAGAAAAAGCCCACCCTCTTTCATGTCATACCTCTTATCTAAATAACAAATGTGTTTGTGTTTTGAACCAAACTGGTATCATTTTTAAATATTTGTCTTCTTTAGATATTCATGTTAATAGGCTATATTTTACTGAATTAATAGGCCTTGCTAAGTAAATCATACAATGTAGAGCCTCACACAGGTAACTGTACATCATTCAGGACACACTCAGCTCTTAAATACACTAACCAGTTAAATATATAACTTTAGTGTAGAGTTTTTTTTTTTAAATATGCACAATTCTTTTGATTGTCTCTTAGACCATGGGAAGAGGAGAATAATATAATTAAGAGTGGAATTGCTGCCTTGGGCTACTTTTGGCAAGCAGTAACCTTCAAGTTCAAATCTGTGCTACCAGTGAGGAAAAAACAGAAGTAGCAGAAAAAGGAAAAAAAAAAAGGTTTACCTGCTTTTGAAAGACTTAGAAATGCTTTACCACATGATTAAATGAGAGAGCTTTAATCATTTAAGATTAGCACAGAGAAATCCAGTGACTTAACTAATTTAATGCATAGTTCAATTCCATTTCATGCTCTCTTTAAGTCTACTTGTATGCCCATTTGTGGCTAACATTCCTTTTTGTGGTTTTCTTTCTGTCATGTAATATACATTTCTAAAATGATCACAGCTGGATCTTCATTTCGTGGAGTTGTTTTATTCCACATGCGTACCATACAATATGTTCTGAACTTCAATACTGGAATAGGTTTCCGTATAAAATACAGTACTGAAGGATTGCTCTTTTATTAATCTGAAAATCTTATCATGTCAACATGAGCTGGCATTAGTGTGGGAGGAGAAAAATAATTTCATGACCTGAAGCCCGAAATTCTACACCTTTCATTTCATTATGTTGTCTCACACTTGTGATTTGGTCTAGCAAGCGGTGAAAAGATAATTACAGCAGAAAATTTTAAGGTAATAATGATTGAGACACAAAAGGAAAAAAATTTTGATGTTTGTATGTGTTGGAATTGAGCTACAACAACACTCACTATGCTCTGTTTATTCAAAATGTCTTTAATTTCACATAGCCAAAGCAACTAATTTTCGTGTATTTCTAGTGGTATTCACACAATAGTGCTCTTCCTTTTAAATAATCAGCATGCTGTTGAAAGAAAGAAGAGTTTTTGTTAAATTAACATAAAACACTAGAAACCAGGACTTTTGCTGTTCATGGCAGCCAACGTTTTTTTTGTTGTTGTTGTTAGAGTTAAAATCTTCCAGGAAGTCTCCCAAACAATATTCTGTCCTTGCATGCTGATAGCTATACTATTAATTTCTCATTGAGAATGGAGTTTCACAATCCAATGAAGCCTTTTGATATTATATTACCACTATTTATTTTTTTAATTCTATTGCATCTACCATGTATACATTTTATCTTAATAGAATGAGTGAAACCTTCAAAGCAAACCATAACTTTTTATTTGCATAAAATTAATTTATTCCAAGCATTTATTTCTGCATTTTTTTCAAATCATTTTTCTTTTGATAGGCTATGTTCCATGAAGTGTTTCACAGTTAAACATTGCCTTCAAAATTTACATTCTATTCAATAATTATTCCACAGTTATGAATTCATTGTTTTTCTTATATTTATATGAGACTTAGACTAGATTTGAAAAGCTTTATACCTAATAGATTATCGGGTCACTAAATTGGAGACTATATCCATGTAATAGACTCACAAGTACTTGAAAAGTTGGTATTTTCTCTTTCCCTCAACTTCAAAATTTTCATAGTGCTATTAAACTTTTTTTTAATTGTATGAAAGACAAGTCTTATAAAATTGTTTCCAAAAAAAAGATGTGTACAGTCAAATATTTTAAGAATTACTACATCATAGAGTTCTCTTTTGGCAACTCAAAGTTTCTAAGTGTATGTTAGCATGGGTTGTGAAAATTCCTGGATTAAAATTTTTGAGTTAATATTGTTTCGCCTAGTGTTTCCAGATATATTTAATGATGGGAAACCCTGTGCCCTATGCACATTTCATGACACTGATATTTCCTTCAAACACTGATCTAAGATGGAGAGATGTAAAATGGATCTTGTATTAAGAAAGAAGAGGAGAGGGGCAATGTGCAGTCCCCCCAATCCTGGAAGTTAGTAAAATACTAGTCTGATGATTTGCTTTGGTTTTATGCTTTAGGTTGATGGGGAAGAAATAAATGAAATTTTGTACCCCGAAGGAAAATATTCCACCTATCAGATAAAGGAATCACCAAACTTGACTCTGTCTAAAGGTAGTTTTCCAAATCAGTCATCTAATTACTCTAAATGCTCTAATAATTCAGGTAATTTTTAAAAAATAGGAATCCTCTTTTCTTTGCTTTATAAGTTACTGTAGCTTTAAAGGGAAAGATTATTGCTCAAATAAAAGAACAATATACAAATGTCCCAGTATTCATTCTCATCTCTGGGAATAATCTTTTTTAATTATTAAAAAGATAGCCACTTTGTTTTACAGTATTTCTTATATTTTGTGAAGTAGCAATTCACTAGCTACCTAATAGTTTAGAAAACATGTCTTGAGGATGTTTTGTCTGCTCTATTATATCCTTAGTGTTTGTAACGTAACTTTGTTTCTTTCATGAATTAATACTTTGAGAGTCATTTAATTTTTAAAAAATAAACATTAAATTATTAATGCCTTGTGAAAAACCATATTACCAACATTGATTTTGGTTTATTCTTTGTAATTTGCATTTGTGTGATCTTTTGTCGTAGCAGCTTGGGTAGTTCTAGAACTAAAAATGACTGGATCACATTAGTGTAAACTACTTTTCCAGTCATTGCTACTTTTCAAATTGGATGCTTAAAATTTGAAAGCACCTAGCAAATTCTATTTAACACTTTGTCCCATTCTCATTGTCAATGTTTTTAAAGTAAAACCCCTTGTAAAATATTATTTTTCAAGAATCTTATATAAAAGAAGATGACATTTATGATGATCCCCAAGAAGCTGAAGTTATCCAGTCTCTGCTGGATGTTGTGGATGAGGAAGCCCAGAATCTTTTAAACCAAAATAATGCAGCAGGAAACTCCTATGTTCCAGGTACATGAACCAGATAATAAATTGGTATACTATGGAGTACAAGAACATCTCTAGGGAGCATTTTTTTTTAAGCAAATATGTAACGCATTCATTCTTCCTCTATTCCTCATTAATGGGTAATATTTCAGAAATAAGATTTGTTATCTCCTATTTTTTTTTCTTTTCCATATTTGTAAATGGGTTACCTTATTAGTGAGATCTCAAAATGTATGATTTATATCATGGCTTTTACTTCTAGAAGTGTTAGTCCCAACATTTTCCTCCAATCATTCTCATTTTAATTTTAATAGACAAGTTTAACCAGAAATTTTATACTGACATGTACTGTATCATTTCTTCCTAACTTTCCTAGTTAAAACATTGAAACTATTTATGGATATTGTTCATATACTGCCTTGTTTTGCAGGCAAATGAAAACTTTTCTACCTCCTCGATAGTTTTTTGTTTGTTTCTCTTTTGTTTTGGTTATTGGTTGGTTTTTTTGAGACAGAGTCTCGCTCTGTCATCCAGGCCAGAGTGCAGTGGTGCAGTCTTTGCTCACTGCAACCTCCCCCTCCCAGGTTCAAGCAATTCTCCTGCCTCAGCCTCCCTTATAGCTGGGATTACAGTCACATGCCACCACGCCTGGCTAATTTCTTTGTATTTTTAGTAGGAACAGGGTTTCACCATATTAGCCAGGATGGTCTCGGTCTCCTGACCTCGTGATCCACCCGCCTCAGCCTCCCAAAGTCCTAGGATTACAGGCGTGAGCCACCACACCCAGCCTTTCAATAGTTTTATTAATTCTTCTTGGCCTATATATTTCTCTCTCAGGTACATTAAAGATGAATGGGAAGTTATCAGAAGAGAGAACAGAAGATACAGACTGTGATGGTTCACCTTTACCTGAGGATTTTACTGAGGTAACAATAATACCTAAACAACCTAGGATATGCCAACTTGTTAGAATTATGTGTTTTAACCCAGAAGGTGAAATAATCAGAGATTATTGCCTGTTTTACTCAAAAAATAAATTTAGGAGAAAAATGGAGATTAATTTCATTTGTTACATTAAAGTGTCATCCTATCCTAGTGAATCATGAAAATTTTATCAAATTAAAAAAACAGAAAAAATAATTTCTTTTCAAAAATGTAATGCTGAACCTTCTAAATTATTCTTTAAAACCTTAAACTTTGGATCTTCTGGAACATTAGGCTAAGAAAAAGTATGAAATAGTGGATAAATTATATTTAAGGTTCTTCAAACAGCATCACCCTATGAATATAAATCTGACCTTGCTTAATATTCTGGGATGATTTTCCTCATTATCCTTCTTAGTCTTCCTACTTCACATCTTCAAAATTATCAAAACTATGCTGGTTTGAACATTCTTACACTAGTTATCATGCATGCCTGTACTTATACACAATCTCATAAATACATGACTGTATGTAAATATTTACAAATAATGTGTATATATGCAAGGAAGCTTATGACTGGTAAGTATGTATTTCTCAAGCTACAAAAATAATCATACAAATATTAGATATCTCAAAATGTAGCATTCACTAGTAGTTTTACTTAAGATGCTTTTTCATATAATTGGAATATTAATAATTACAGTAAAAAATAAGCTCTTTAGAAAAGGTTTTCTGGACATTTTAAGTCATTATTTTATTTTATTACATTTTTCTTAATATTTAATGATAACATTAAAAGTGCCCCTTAAAATGTATGTTGTAATGTCTTTTAACTATGAAAATAAAAATCTTTAGTTACTATTTCAGAAATGTCATGTAGGCTGGGCACAGTGGCTCACATTGGTAATCCCAGCACTTTGGGAGGCCAAGGTGAGCTTATCGCTTGAGATCAGGAGTTCAAAATCAGCCTGGCCAACATGGTGAAACCCTGTCTCTGCCAAAAATATAAAAAATTAGCCAGGTGTGGTGGTATACATCTGTAATCCCAGCCACTCAGGAGGCTGAGGCAGGAGAATCACTTGGACCTAGGAGGCAGAAGTTGCAATGAGCCAAGATCATGCCATTGCCCTCCAGCCTGGGCAACAGAGTGAGATTCTATCTCAAAAAAAAAAAAAAAAAAAGTCATGTCACATGCTTTTTCTTTTAAAAAAGGAAAGAAAGCTTGTCAATATAATATAGATTCTCATTTATACTGAGCTATGACTGTTTTATGGCAGAAAACTTCTTTCAAGTTATCTTTTTTGTTATTTTCATTACGAAAATATTACATCTTCATTGTAAAAAAATTTCCAACAGAATCCTTAAAAATGTAAGTCCCTTTTTAAAAACGTTTTTATTTGTCTGAGGTAGCTGCTGTTGAAACTTTGATTTCTACCTTTTTGTCATGCATAACAAAATGTAAATATTTGTATACATACATAATTTCTTAATATGCCTCTTATTACATGGTTCTGAATTTGGTTTTCACTTAACAGTTGGTCATTATCCTCTTTCCATGTGAGACATATAAATTTGCCTCATACTTTCTAATGCCTTCCTATTATTTTATTTTACAGTTATAGCATTATTTATTATTTATTAATTGGCCATCTGTTGATGAATTTTAGATTTCTTATTTATTAGTAAGAGGAAACAAATTATTAGGAAGTATGTAATTGTCTTGCCACTAAATTACAGACAGACAGATCCGGCAAATACGTGCATTGAGAATACATTTTAGGCTAGATAGTAAATTAGCACTTCTGAATAAATGCGACTTCTGCTTTAGACTCTATTTTAAATAATGGTAAACAAAGTGAAGAAAGTGATGGAACAAATTTAGGAAAGGAATAACAGAGCTCTTTAGATTAAAACATTTAAAAATTTCATTTGCATCTAATTCTAAGCATGCTATGACAATTATATTCATAAGCAGACAAATTTAAAAGATGCAAATATGACTAATCTCCCCTCACTGAAAAGAAGACTGAGCTAGTATTCTGGAAAAGTTTTCCGTTTCATCTTATATTTCTAGAATATTACCTACATTTTAGAACTGGCTGGTTTTAAGCATTATTTAGAACTTCTAATAATAGTCTTGTGTAAATGCTTGAAATCACCCTAAACTAATTGTAGATTATTTACTGAATTCATTCTAACAGTATATTCTGTAACCTTGAAAGTTTTATCATGTGCCAAAAGTTAAGATGCTAACCTTTGGTATTACAAAAGTATAGGAATATAGAAATATAATCTTATAGAAGAAAGATTATGCCTCTGATAGCTATTTATGCACTCATTGTATTTCTCATTCTGTATTGTAATTGTCTGTACTCTAGTACCTCTTAGTGAAGTACTTTAGGTCAATGCCTGTGTCTTATTTAAGAATGAAAGAATGACTGCTAATCATATACATTACTATAAATTATTGTCTACAGTTTCAAAACCATTCAGCCATTGAACTTGTCTGACTAATTTTGCAGGAGATGATGGGGTAAAAAGAGATGTCAGGATTCCTATCCTAAATTTGCTTGTATAGTCTAGTAGTCAACTTGAGAGATATACACGTGTAAATAAGTAAGTGTAATTTTTAAAAAGCCATAGAAACATATTCTGCTAAATGTTTATATGGCATTCAGAGAGAGTTATAAAGAAGTTCAGAGGGATTTATAAAGAAGAGGGGGAAATGGTAGGGGCTACACAGGACTAGGTGGATAAAGTTATTAAAGCTTTCTACAGAATTAGCATCTTAAAGGTCATTTGATAGTTAAGAGGAAAGAGCATTCCTTACATACTGTGGGACTGCAGAAGAATGAAGAATGAAGGCATAGATCAGCCTGGAACATTCAGGACACTAAATCATTGCAAGTAGGGTATCACAGGGTGTCTTGAAAGCAAGGTGTTATTTCATAAAGAGACTTACATGCCGTGCCAAGAATTTGATCTTTCCACATCTCTTGCCACTGAAGTGAATCTATATGCTTTCTAATTCTGGCTTTTTAATGGTTTTAATTTCTTCAAACATATTCTTGTTATGTAGTGTGTTTTAATTTCTTAAGCAAAAACAAGGCCAAAACTTTTAGTGACTCTCCATCACCTGAGGATAATCCTGCTTGACTGTTGGATCTCAGAAGGACTATCTTTATGGGCATTCAGCCAGTGCAATCACACAAAACCCTGTGCTTGTAAGAGGCCCCTACTTCTAATATTCTGTAGTGCTGTGCCATCACCAACTTGAAATTCTTATTAAGTTTTTAACAAGCGATCTCTTATTTGCATGTTGCTCCTGGCACTACAAGTTATGTAGTTCATCCTAAGTCCAGGAGATACCTCCTCTACTCTCAAGTTACTGAATCTGGATTCCTTGTGCCACTAGGATTGTAAAATAACCTTCAAATGGGCTGACCATGATAAAAATCTTAAATATTTTCAGTGAGGCAGACACAGCTGCCTCCTCTTCCAAAGGTTCTTCAGTCCTTAGTGACAAGAGAGTGAAGGCCAGTCTTCTTAACCCAACCTTCCCCCATACATAAGTGAACTTTACAAAAACAGTGAGAATTGATTAATATAGGTATCACCGTAGCTTATTTCAAATTGAGCTTTACCTCATCGTTTTCATTTAATAATTTTATTATTAAAATTTTCATATTTATAATAGCACTTGTCTCTTATAAAAGACTTTGTACTTTCCAAAATAATTATACACATACTGTATTCTGAGACCAGGATTCTAATGGGGAATAAGAAATTCAAATGACTTTAGTTGGAAAAAAATTTTAATCCACACTAAAATGAGCAGCTTCTCAAAACAGATGAGGTCCAGGAAGCTTCCTTTTAGTTGTCAGCGAATTAAAAAACTTTTTTCTTCTACTGTAGAAGTTCTACATTTACATCAACTAAATTGAAATTATCATCAGGGTAATTTAATTTTTGATACTTTTTAACTCTGCAAAGTCTGTAACTGAAAGATCATATTACAGGTGTCATATTTATTAAACGGATAAAATAACCTATGTCTCAGACGTAAGCGTGTGTGGGCACACAGTGGTGAACAGACAGACATGATTCCTGCCTTGACAGAACTTACTAATGGAGAGGAAAAGAGAAAAAATCAAACACACAAGTAAATATATAATTACAAGTTGTGATAAGGTCTGTGAAGTTTGTTTGTTGTTTTTAAGTGCTACACACACACACACACACACACACAGACACAGAGAGAGAATAACTAAGGAAGCCTGCTTTAGATTTGGTGGATAGAAAACATCTTCAGGAAGAGAAGACACAGCCTTGAATTTTTTAATAAGGATCCACCATCAGAAGGGCTTTGTGGTAGGAAGAAATGAGTGATTCTGAAGAACTAAAAGACTCATGAGTTTGAAGCCTAGTGAGTAAAGCGGAGATTATAAAAGTAGACACGGCCAGATAATTCAGGACCTTAAAGAGAGTTTCCCATTTGTTAAGAAAATGTGTCCTGATAAAGATTAAAATGTGTAACTTACTAAACATTTAAGAATACAACTTGGCATCTCTTTCTAATTGTAGCAAACTGCTCCTGCTGCAGTATTTGGATCTCTGAAACACACCATACTCAGTTAAAGTATGAGTTAATTGATCTTTAACTATAAAAGGACAATATATTTGATATATTTGAAACTACTAAGATTTTCTTGAAGCTTTTTCAGATTTTAAAATCAAAGAAGTAGAAAAGCATATACCACGTGTACATATCTAAATAATCATTAATTTACACTTTCCTCTTTTTTCCTCTTAATATTTTTTATATAAGTAATGAAGGCCAAGCTGGCTGCAGTGGCTCACACCTGTAATCCCAACACTTCGGGAGGCCAAGCAGGAGAATGGCTCAAGGCTAGAATTTTGAGACCAGCCTAGGCAACATAGTGAGATCCCATCTCTACAGGAAAAACATTTAACTAGCTGGGCATGGTGGCATGCACCTGTCTTAGCTATTCAGGAGGCTGAGGCAGGAGGATCTCTTGAACCCAGGAGTTTGAAGTTACAATGAGTCATGATTGTACCACTGCACTTCAGCCCAGGCAACAGACTCCATCTCAAAAAAAAAAAAAAAAAAAAAAAAAGAAAAGAAAAGAAAAGCCAAGATGAGTGTGAAGATAACTAAGTGGGAACAACAAACACTCTGGAGCTACTGAAGATGCCTCAGCCATTGTTTGAGCATACTAATCGAATATGTATCTCTGCAATATAAGGATGAACAATACAGCAAATATAGGGAATAACTCTCAGGAAAAAATAGTATGAGATTGACTTTTTTTGTTACAATGGGCTAATTTGATTCTTATTTATTTTTATTGTAGCCCACCAAAATGAATGGCTGTGAGGAATATTCTGAAGAAAAAATAAAAAGTGAAAGGTAAGAAAATAATTTTCAAAGTATTCATAATGCGTCTATCTATCTATAAATGCTCTGAAGATTTTCATTTGTTTTCCAGTAAAATAAGCATTATTAAGTAAATTATGAAACTATGGCTGAATATTAAAAATGTTTTAAAATTTTCGGGCTAGGTGTGGCTCATGCCTGTAATCCCAGCACTTTGGGAGGCTGAGGTGGGAGGATCACTTGAGGTCAAGAGTTCAAGACTAGCCTGGCCAACATGGTGAAACCTCGTTCTCTACTAAAAACATAAAAACTAGCCAGGCATGGGGACTCACACCTGTAATCCCAGCACATTGGGAGGCTGAGGTGGGTGGATCAATTGAAGCCAGGAAGTGGAGACCAGCCTGGCCAACATGGTGAAACCGTTTCTACTAAAAATATAAAAACTAGCTGGGCGTGGTGACACACACCTGTAGTGCTAGCTATTCAGGCAGCTAAGGCAGGAGAATCTCTTGAGTCCAGGAGGTAGAGGTTGCAGTAGCCGAGATTGCACCATTGCACTCCAGCCTGGGCAACAGATTGAGGCTCTGTCTCAAAAAAAAAATAAGTTTTAAAATTTTTGTTACAAGGAGGTTCTAGTGACATAAGAAAATGTGTTTATTATACCATTGTTTCAAAAAGCAGTATTCTGTTAACCATGGGAAAAAATGAATGAAAGAGTAACCTAATTGGAAATGTGCCAGCAATCATGATAGTGCCTGTCTTCTGCTAGAATTTATCTTTCAGCTTCTCTATTTTTCTGTACTTTAAAAGTTTTAAATTTTTTAATTAACAGGAAAATGAAACCAAAGAAAGTAAGAAAGTTTTTTAAAACCCACAAAAATACGTCTTAAACAATTTCTAATATAAAATAAGGGTTTTTTTATTTTACAAAAATATATAGAGGGAAAGGTTTTATTTATATGAGGGAACTTGAAAAAGTTCATGAAAAAATAGAATTAAAAGATAAAAATATTAAATATAAACTTTATTTATTAACATAAGCTCCAACAAGTTTAGCACACTTTTGCAGGTGATACCAGCCATTTAATTAATCCCTAAAAAACTTAAAGTTCTGCAGATTTAACCATGTCAATGCAGTCTTTTTTACATGATTTACTGGACAAAAATGCACGCCCTTTACAAATTTTTTGAGATTGAGAAACAAAAAAGTCAGAAGGAGCCAAATAAGGACTATAAGATGGATGCCTAGTAATTTCCCACTGAAGCTCACAAAATTGCCTTGTTTGATAGAGGAACGAGCAGGAACATTGTCATAGAGGAGGAAAACTCTCTAGTGAAGCTTTCCCAGACATTTCATGGATGTAGAGCTTTTTAACCCACCAAAATTAGTGTTGTCACCCACAGTGGTTTGGAACAGAGGGAAACATCTGTCATAAAAGCAGCATAATTGTTGTCTGTTGACATTTTGGGAGCATTAGTCTATGTCCTGGTATATACTAATGTCATCAGATGAAAGTACTCTGGAAAAAAAAAAAAAAAAGTACTCTGCTTTGTTCCCCCTGAATATCAGAAAGTTAAAAATGTATCTAGGCTTTTACCTAATCCTTTTTCACCTCACCTTAGCACTAAACACTGTACTCCTATCTAGTTTCTCTCCTAGCCATCCACCTTACCAAAGAGGGCATCTGTTTTGTACCCCCAGAATATTGAGAGCTTGTACTGGGTTTCATTACATTAAGTGAATAGTGTCCTTCTGGCCTCCTGTTGTAGCAAAACGCTATGCCCATCAAGAGACTTCTTTAAATAAATTAAGATACATTCATATTTTGCAATAGTGGGCAGCTGCTGAAAAGAAGGAGAGAGAGCTATATGCTGATACAGTTGTAATCACTCATCCCTGTTGAAGGATAGAAACAAAACTACTACCTTTTCCATCCTAAAATGGTCTCCTTCAGTCTAAAGTTCAAAGACTTGGGATCTGTCTGAGGATAAATTTTAAAACTGTATTAAACCATTCTACTATGTCTCAGTTGTTTACATCTACCAATAAATTTTAAGAATTGTGGATTTGCTTTTCTTAATCAGACATTCTATTTTAAAATACTATAATAATTGTAAAGAATATCATTCAGGGCTATAATGTTTAAATTTAATTTGAGTACAAAAATGAAGAAAATGTTACAAATTTGTTTTGTTTTTATAGCTTAATTCAGAAGTCACAAGAACAGAAGACTGATGATGATGAAGTAACATGGGGAAGTGATGAATTGCCAACAGAGAGAACAAACCATGAAGATTCTGATAAAGGCAAGAATTTTAATTATAGTTTTTTCCTCAAAAACAATGAATAGGAAAAATAAGTGTTTTTAAATGATGATTTTCAGACTATATGGATATGTTGTTTGATATACTGTTTTACCATATGCGTACATTATTTGCTTTTTTTTTTTTTTTTTTTTTTTTGAGACAGAGTCTCGCTCTTTCTTCTAGGCTGGGAGTGCAGTGGTGCATTCTCAGCTCACTGCAACCTCCGCCTCCCTGGTTCAAGCAATTCTCCTGCCTCAGCCTCCCATGTAGCTGGAATTACAGGTGTGAGTCACCACACCTGGCTAGTTTTTGTATTTTTAGTAGAGAACAAGGTTTCACCAAGTTGGCCAGGCTGGTCTGGAACTCCTGATCTCAGATGATCCGCCCACCTTGGCCTCCCAAAATCCTGGGATTATAGGCGTGAGCCATCACACCCTGCCACATCATTTGCTTTTAAATATAAAGTGAAATCATGTAGACAAACATCAAAATTCATTTATATTACCAGATATTTGCACAGTTATATTCTAAAGTTCTCAGTGACACCTAGGCTGGAGAGTACAGTGGCACAATCTCAGCTCACTGCAACCTCTGCCTCCCAAATTCAAGTGATTCTCCTGCCTCAGCCTCCCAAGTAGCTAGGATTACAGGTGCATACCACCATGCCTGGCTATGTTTTGTATTTTTACTAGAGATGGGTTTCACCATGTTGGCCAGGCTAGTCTCGAACTCCTGACTTGAGGCGATCTGCCTGCCTCGGCCTCCCAAAGTGCTGGAATTACAGGCATGAGCCACCATTCCCAGGGGAGAATTATTATTATCCTAGAATCCCAAATTCATCTTTTATAATCAGAAGTCAATTGGTCTGTTTCACTATTACTGCCTTTTCATCTTATTACTGAGCCAATAGAGAAATGTAATTCTATCTAGTATTTCATTCCTCTTATTTTGTATCAGGAAGTGTTATATTAATATAATGAAAGAACATGGTTTTGTCATTCAAAGTCTTAGTTTGTTGCTGTTTTTAAGAAATTAACAGCTTAGGCTGGGCTTGGTGACCCACACCTGTAATCCCAGCACTTTGGGAAGCCAAGGTGAGTGGATCACCTGAAGTGAGGAGTTCGACCAGCCTGACCAACAGGCGAAACCCCGTCTCTTCTAAAAATACAACAATTAGCCAGGTGTGGTGGCACATGCCTGTAATCCCAGCTACTTAGGAGGCTGAGGCCAGAGAATCGCTTGAACCCAGGAGGCAGAGTTTGCAATGAGCCAAGATTGTGCTACTGCACTCCAGCCTGGGCAATAGAGCCAGACCCTGTCTCAAAAACAAAAAAAAAGAAATTAACAGTTTAATTAACACTTTTTTGACTTGGCTAGTCTGTTGTTATGTGTACAACATGTGTGTCTAGCACTGTATCCCATGCTCATCCATCCAGCCTTTAAGTTCCTGTTGCATTCACATGCCGTTCTATAAAAGTTATTTCATATGAGTGTGTGTGTGTGTGTGTGTGTGTGTGTGTGTGTGTGTGTGTGTGTTTTGTATTCCCAACATTTTCCCCAGCTAAATGTTAAACTTTTTGAGGTATCTTGTATAGCTTTGTATCCCTCACAGTGCCAGCATTGTTGCCTATATATTAGCGGCATCAACAAAACACTTTAATCAGCTGATTGACATAATTAAAGCTACACTTTTGCAGTCTATAGCCAGAAGTTTCCCCTCTTTTTTTCTAGGATAATAGTGGCCTTCAATTATAAATAATTTTCATACAGCAGGTACTAAATCAGACCCATACCTCTTCTAAGATAGTTGACTCAACTCCCAAAGAACTCAAAGAATTCTTCATTTGCAAGCAGAAAAGTATCAAACGCCAGGGATAACTGGCACTGAGTGCCAAGGATGGATAGTGAAGAGAGAAATCAGTGTTCTGTGAAGAGAGAAATCAGTGTTCCTAATCTCCCATAGTAAGGAATTTCTAAAGTGACTCTCTTATTCTCCCCATGTGCTTAGAAGCTAATTTAAATGAAAAGTAGTAACAGAACTAAATTTGGTAACTTTTTGTAATTATTTCCTGGGGTTTTTTGGAGGGTGGGAGCAAGTAACAGTTTAAGTTGCATATGTTATGCAGATTAGAATTCAATTACAGATAAGCAGACTTGTAAAATTTAGGAGAGCATTTCTCAAATTTGAGAACTTAAGGACCACTAAGAATGTTTTTGGACCAGTTTGAGTAACAATACCATTATTTTAGGTTGTCAGTCACTACTGGTGCCAGGGTAAGCAACACATTGCAACTCAAGGCACTGAAATAATGTAGTGTTTAGTTATAAGCTGGTTATTCAGGTGACCTAGGAAGTGCTTTTTATGTTATCTTGAAATTAAAGCAAAGCTTTAAAATACTTATATAGAACTGGGGTCTGTTGGGGGAGCTAGGGGAGGGACAGCAGGGAGTGGGGAGGTTGGGGAGGATAACATGGGGAGAAATGCCAGATATAGGTGACGGGGGTGGGGGAGAGGGGGGATGGAGTCAGCAAACCACGTTGCCATGTATAATCCTGCATGATCAGCACATGTACCCCAGAATCTAAAGTACAATAAAATAAATAAATACCAAAAAAAAAAATGCTTGTATAGATATACTGGCCTCTGTAGGTCAGCAAAGCCCAGTTTAAGAAAAACTAGGCTAAGATATATATAAGTATATCTAAGATATATCTAAATATATTCTGCAATCAAGCTGTTTGTAAAAAGAACTTACGTACATATGTTTCACTTATGGTCATGTTTTAGAGTAAAGTATTGAAGCAAAGGATATTGTCATTATAATTATCAATTACCTACTAAAATTATGGTTCTATTGGCTCTGTTGTAACGGTTTAAAGGTATTTATTTAACTAAAAGTCTGTTTTTTAAAATAATTTCTGTTAGTCTTAACGCATGCCAATTTTGTATTTGTTTGACGTGCTGTTATTTTTTCACCTTTTCCCATCATTTATAAACCCTTTCTATATATATGAGATCAAGATTTTAGAGAGAGAGAGAGAGTGTGTGTGTGTGTGTGTGTGTGTGTGTGTGTGTGCACACGTGTGTAATGGATCAGGGGAGCATAAAATAGAGAATATTGTGAAGTTTGGCATTCTTCAGAAAAACCTGTCTTCTCGCACTATAACAGAATTCTATTGTTAAAAGAATCCCATTTACCATTATCTAGAATACTTCTTTTTAAAAATTGCCTACCTGTTATGTTGTTTCTGAAGTTCTGAGAACTGAGTACAATTACCTTTAAATGGCAGGTTTTGCAGGAGAAAAGAAACAAGCTGTCCCTAAGCTGCCCGTAATAAACTCCTTATCAAAAAAATTTTTAAAGTGCCGTTTGAGTCAAGAGAAGCAAAAAGAAACAACATAAACTCCTTTAGAACTTGTAAATAAATGAGAGCCGAGATCCTTAAAAACTTCAGAACATCAGTGAAATGTCTCCTTAAAAGTTGGGTATGAGAGTGTGCTAGGGCAGACTTCCCTGTGTTAATTGTAGTTGTCAGCCTACCTATTAATTCTATTGCCTTGTTAATTCTCTCAAAGACTCTTCTTTTGTAAGATCAGGCGAGAATGGACTGAAATTAGTTCACTTATTAGTTAAATTTGTTCTGGGGAAAATATTATTCGTTGTTGCATATTTTAAAACTTTCCTGGCCAGGCACAGTGGCTCACTCCTGGAATGCCAGCACTTTGGGAGGCCAGGGCAGGTGGACTGCTTGAGCCCAGGAGTTCAGGACCAACCTGGACAACATGACAAAATGCCATCTCTACAAAAAATTACCCAGGCATGGTGGTTCTTGCCTGTAGTCCCAGCTACCAGAAAGGCTGAGGTGGGAAGATCACCTGAGCCCAGGTAGGTGGTTGAAGCTGCATTGAGCTGTGATGGTGCCACTGCACTCCAGCCTTGTCTACAGAACGACACTCTGTTTCTCTCTCTCTCTCTGTGTGTGTGTGTGTGTGTGTGTGTGTGTGTGTGTGTGTAAAATTAAAACTTTCCTAGCCAGGTGCAGTGGCTCACACCTGTTATCCTAGCACATGGTGGGGAAGCCAAGACAGGAGGATCACTTGATGCCGAAAGTTCAAGACTAGCCTGGGCAACACAGTGAGACCCCATCTTTTCAAAAAAAAATAAAAATTAGCTAGGCACAATGGTGCATGACTCTAGTCCCAGCTACTCAGGAGGCTGAGGCAGGAGGATACCTTGAGCCTGGGAGATCAAGGCCTACAGAACTGTACTCCAGCCTACGTGACAGAACAAAGCTGTATCTCTAAATAAATAAATAGACTTTCCCTTTTGTAAGATGAGGTGAAAATAGGCTGAAATTAGTTCACTTAGTTAAATCTGTTTTGGAGGAACTGTTTTTAAATTGCTGTCTTCCTATTAGATCATTCCTTTCTGACAAATGAGGAGCTCGCTGCACTCCCTGTTGTCAAAGTGCTTCCCTCTGGAAAATATACAGGTGCCAACTTAAAATCAGTCATTCGAATCTTGCGGGGTTTGCTAGATCAAGGAATTCCTTCTAAGGAGCTGGAGGTAAGTGGCTTCTGCCAACGATTCTCACCCAAAGCGTATGCATTTAATTTGTAAGGAAAATGTATCTTTACTAGCCCAAAATTAGAAGAAATTATGAAACATTTCCAACTCTAAAAGTACCATCTTATCATATCTAGCAGAAAATTAATTTTTCTGATTAGGATCCTTATAATAGTGATTTAAAGGGATCACATTAACTACTTGGAACTTGATACATTTCCCTGAAGATTATCCTTCTTCTTCATATGTAAGATAAAAACTTTTTTTTTTAAGCCAGGTATAAATTTCAACCATCCACTAAACTTTATAACTAGTTCACTGTAGACATGTTTCATCATTAACAGCAGGTTCTAATTTAATACAGCTCCAAGAATGTGTGTCTGAGTTCAAAGCAGCAATGGCTCATAGCCCTAGCTCCTGTGGTCTCATAGCACAATCCATATTTACCACTAGAAAAGGGAGTGGTTTTGAGGTTGACCTTGCCCCTCTCCCTCAAACCATTTGCTTATTTGCCTACTTCCTGAGGTTTGTAGCCACTAAAAGGAGTTAACTTTAATAAGAGCTTCTGCTATGTGCTTTTTGCTTTGTGTGTATTCCTCAAAATATCAATTCCATTATAGATTGTGAAACTAAGCCTCACAGTAATTAAGGTATACTCTTCCTCTCCTCATATTGCCATTTTATGGAATGACATCTTCTTTAAGTTCTTAGATTTAAATATTACCATCAGAAAACTTCTATCACAACCCTCCTAAAGTAGTGTTTATAAGGATTTCTCTACCACAGCAGCTTCTTGATTTCTTCAAGATATACACTACAGTATTTGTTTACTTCTTTATTGTCTTTCTCCCAGTAAACTGTAAAGGCCAGGAGAGCCAAAATCTTATCTTCTACGTCATCACTGTATTCCCATCACTTACTATATTACAGTACCTTGCATATAATGGGCATTCAATATGTATTTTTTGAATGAGTGAATGAATGAAAAGTGATAAAGGGTTGACTTTAAAACATAGGACTATCTGACCACAGCAACACTACCACATGGAATATCCTATAACCCTCACAGACAATAGTGTCAATAAATAGTGCTCTAGCTTATCACTTTATGGCAGAGTTGTTTTTTTAATTGTATTTTTTTCTAAAATATAATTATAGACACTTTTAAACAGAAGTTAAAAATTAAGACACAAAGTGCTGTCTCATAAAGTTGACTGCAACATTTTCAATTAAAGATACTTGTAACAATATATTTCAATGCGGACTTAACAAATCACTATTGACTTTAGGCTTATTTAGGACATCTGTATTTCTTAACACTCAGAATCAGCCCTGATCAACCAATTTTGCACCCTACACATTTAAAGTGTTTGCGATTATTACTGAATTACTGCTTATCTCAACGAACTTATTTCCATTTTTTACTTACAGAATCTTCAAGAATTAAAACCTTTGGATCAGTGTCTAATTGGGCAAACTAAGGAAAACAGAAGAAAGAACAGATATAAAAATATACTTCCCTGTAAGTTCCAGTTTGGCTTTAGACTTAATATGTGATCAGTATTATTTGAATGAATTAAAACTTTTTGCATTTAACCTACCTATTCCTTACATAACCATGTGTATACACATACATTCAGAGATTTATATCAGTAACAAATACATTGAAATATTCCATGTGAATTCCCTTTTAATTTATGTATGTATTCTGAAAATCAGTTAGAGGAACCTGAAATATTTGTTAGGATATTCCTGAATTTTTACTAGTATATAATATTAGCAATTAGTCAGTGAAGCCAAATCATTAATTTTAAAATATTTTTAAAAATAGGAACTGGCTTCTGGATAAGCATTTTCTTGGTTAGATTCATTTGTCACAGCCACCATCAATTTATTCCACTTATTTTTAGTTTAAAGAAATATCTATAGTAATGAATAGCTGTGTACATGCATATGACTACAGTGGTTCTACCAGCCTATATTATATTTTATAGGCTGGTACTACCAGCCTATATTAGACTTTGAATCATTTCAGATACCAGAAGGGAATAAAAGCAATCATTTTGGCCTGGTGCAGTGGCTTATGCCTGTAATCCCAGCACTTTGGGAGGCCAAGGCAGGCAGATCACTTGAGATCAGGAGTTCAAGACCAGGCCGGCCAACATGGTGAAACCCCTTCTCTACTAAAAAATACAAAAATTAGCCAGGAGTAGTGGCTCATGCTTATAATCCCAGCTACTTGGAAGGCTGAATCAGGAGGATCGCTTGAACCCAGGAGGTGGAGGTTGCAGCGAGCTGAGATCATGCCAAAATACTTACCTCTAGCAGCTTCTTATAATTACCAGCCACGTGTATATATTAGCACTCTAGATTATAACATACAACACACTGACCCTGTCTTTACCAAGAAACCATAAATCTAAAGATAAATAATAAAATCAATAGTGACAAGTCATGTGGTAAATAATAATGCAATTGTATTTTTCTAATACAGATAGAAAATACAAATTCATTTTGGAAAGCTTCCTGTAAGAAATGAAATTTAAAACATTTTAAAAGTAGTTCAGATCATTGTTTGGCATAAAGTATATGGGAGTTATTTTAGACAGCAAAATGGCCAGAGTCAGAATAGAACAAACCATAAATCCGAAACTAATGAGTGGATTTGTTTCCACAAAACAAATGACCAGTATGGACTAAGAGTTAGAAATCAAGTGAGAAAGGGAAATTGGTGGGGGATTTTGAAACCTATCATTAAAAGGTTTTAGTTTGGTAATCACAGTAATTACCAGTTAAATTTATAGATATTTGAAACAGAAATAACTTCTAAGGTATGTAATACATACAAATTTATTCTCTTGGTTAAATCTTAGACAGTATAATAGCCTCAGTGAATGATAGCTTATACGTACTTTTCACTGGGGCAGCCTGGTTTAAAAAATTACATTTTGACTATAAGAAATTATAATAAAACAAAGATAAGGGCCTTTATGCCTGGAGAATAAAGTGAGCTGTTCTTTATTATGCTAATGTATTGTTTTGGCTGCTTATTAAAGGAATATATAATTTTATTAGGTGAGTGAGAGTTAATTATGCCAGTAACATCTGTAATGTTTATTTTAATAGTGTTATTATAATAATTTTGTACTATATTGTAATACCAATCTTTGTTCTATGAAAAAAATTTTTGGCATTGCCTTTTAGTGCTATTATTATTATTCTCATGATCATTAAAATAATGATGGAGAAGTACCCATTGTTTTTCTTTGTTTCTCTAGTTTCTTATTAGGCAATTCTAAATGTATTTATTAACTTACTAATTTTAATTTCAACTAAATCTATGTAAATGATACCAAATTTCATATGTCAGAAACTCACTAAACTGACATCTTAGATATGTTTATAAGATGAGCAAAAACAATAAATATGAAATAACATGTGCTACAATATGAAAATATACTTCTATTAAAATATGTTGGTGATTTCATCTATGACAGAATTTCTCATGATCTCTGACTCATGAAATGTGTAAGACTCTTGTTTAAAATACATGATATGGATGGCTTTGTTTTGTGGTGGAAAATTCACAGATGATGCTACAAGAGTGCCTCTTGGAGATGAAGGTGGCTATATCAATGCCAGCTTCATTAAGATACCAGTAGGGAAAGAAGAGTTCGTTTACATTGCCTGCCAAGGACCACTACCTACAACTGTTGGAGACTTCTGGCAGATGATTTGGGAACAAAAATCCACAGTGATAGCTATGATGACTCAAGAAGTAGAAGGAGAAAAAATCAAATGCCAGCGCTATTGGCCCAACATCCTAGGCAAAACAACAATGGTCAGCAACAGACTTCGACTGGCTCTTGTGAGAATGCAGCAGCTAAAGGGTTTTGTGGTGAGGGCGATGACCCTTGAAGATATTCAGGTAAGTGAATTAAATCTTTCCATTTTTCAAGGTGTATCTCCTAGTTGTAATCCAAGCCTGGACTCTTTCCATGATTGCACCAATGTTATTTCTAGATAAAAGACAGTGGTGTGGTTCCCATGCAATGGAACTAATGCTAGCTATTTTTTCTTTATCGTATAAGTTTAAATGTGACCTTCTTGATGACTTCTGCCAGTTTCCCCATTATGTGCTGTACTAAAATGAAAATGCAGAACTTTTAATGTGATTATCATCCTTGGTGATAGCACAACATGGCTCAGAAGATGCATGCTGGAAACTTGTGTTTTTATGATCAAACCTCTAAGTAGACTCATTAAAACTGTTTTTAAAAATCTGTAAGTAGAAAATATTTCCTCATAAAGGCAACTTAACATATTTAGGAATACATGGATAATTTTAGCATAAACTGTTGTTATTTAGATCACTCATACTGCAGTTACCTAACCACTGAATCAATATAGTTTGAATTAGATAAGTGGCCATATTGCTCAATATAGCTTGAATTGGATAAGTGGCCATACTTCAAGTAAAGCTGCTACTGTTTCCTCTCACCTTACTACACCCCTGTGTGCAGTATCCTAGCTAGATGTGAGTAATGTTTCCAATAGAGATTTAGCTTTCTTAAAGAAACAATGATTTTACTTTTATAGAAACAAAGCATATCAATTGAATTCTATTGGTGTCATGTAGATGTAGCCTGAGAATTTCTTTTATAATTTTTGATTCATGATTTTTTATTGATTTATGCTCACTTACCTATTACTTAGGCTAGCACAGTTGTTCGATATTCTTTTTTTTTTTTTTTTTTTT
>NW_016107492.1:2666620-2669539 GCF_001604975.1 Cebus imitator | reverse complement strand
AAAAAAAAAAAAAAATTAATTGTGGCTGGGCGCAGTGGCTCATGCCTATAATCCCAACACTTTGGGAGGCCAAGGTGGGTGAATCACTTAAGGTCAGGAGCTTGAGAGCAGCCTGGCTAACATGACAAAACCCCGTCTCTACTAAAATATAAAAATTAGCTGGGTGTGGCTGTATGCACCTATAATCCCAGCTACTCTGGAGGCTGAGGCAGGAGAGTTGCTTGAACCTGAGAGGCAGAGGTTGTAGTAAGCCAAGATTGTACCACTGCACTCCAGCCTGGGAGACACAGCAAGACCCCATCTCAAAAAAAAATATATATATATATATGTGTGTGTGTGTGTGTGTGTGTGTGTGTGTGTGTGTGTACAATATAACATGTCATGATCCACTCATTCTGTTGTACAATTTCAGACCAGAGAGGTGCGCCATATTTCTCATCTGAATTTCACTGCCTGGCCAGACCATGATACACCTTCTCAACCAGATGATCTGCTTACTTTTATCTCCTACATGAGACACATCCACAAATCAGGCCCAATCATCACGCACTGCAGTGCTGGCATTGGACGTTCAGGGACCCTGATTTGCATAGATGTGGTTCTGGGATTAATCAGTCAGGATCTTGATGTGAGTACAAATACCGGCTGAGTAAGCATTTGGCCAGAAATAATGATGGAGTCTAATTTTTGATAATGTGTGGTGATCTTGAATTTTTTTTAACTTATGAATTCATATGACTGCTTTTATTTTCTTATTTTATACAAAACTGTATTTTTGTAAGCATTGGTATTCAAAACTGCATAGGCCATGATCAACAAAAAATAATACTTCTATTTAATACTTGTTTTACTGGTTTTTTTTCTTTAACTGTGTGCTCAGAGGCCTTTTATGCAGTATTTCATTTTACCCCTTATAGCCTTTAGGCTTGTATAAGATAGTATTTTTATCACACTTTAAAGATAGAAATATTGAAGCACAAAAGGAAGTATTTTTTGAAATGGAAAAGCTTGTATTTTTGTGTTATTGTTGTCTGGGTAAAAAATATATATTTTATTATACAAATTAATGCTAAATAGTCTCTCTATAAACAATTACATTAAAAATTATTATTATGAGTATAATCTTACTTGTGAACTCAGTATAAACCTTACTTAAAATGCTAGAATATTTTACCATAGATAATGTATAATTAAAATCAGTCTCTTAAAGAATTTTAGTTAAAAGCACTTTACACAGTAGCTATAATAATTTAAGTAGGATGAAACCAAATAGTCTTTTTCTCCCTCGTTTCCAACTGCTCAATGTCAGCTGAAGTCAAGAGATCTTTTTTAGTTTGGAAATCTCTTGATCTGAAGAGCAATGTATAGGAAAAATAATTTATCTTCTTTAATTGTAATATTAGAAATTAGTCACATTTCAGAGGGAAGAGAATTTGTTTTCTTTGGGGGATTTTCAAATAGATTAACCTTCCCTAATTCTTAGAAAGGTGAAAAATAAGAATACCAAGTGATGACAAAGTCCATTCACCAAGTCATTTTGTCCAGGAGAGTTTTCCTGAGACTACCAGAAGGGGAGGAAGAGTGGGATACAGAATTTTACGTATGCCACCCCCTGTGATCCTTTTGAGATTCAAATTTTGTTACCCTTTTAATCTCACCCACCTGTGGTTTCCTCTGACAGTTTGACATCTCTGATTTGGTGCGCTGCATGAGACTACAAAGACATGGAATGGTTCAGACGGAGGTGAGTCATGGCTGGGTCTCCTAATGAGGATTTTTGTAAAGATTCTAATATTTTTAAAGTTCCTATTAAACCATTTTTCTTTTTTGAGGCTTCCCATGTTAGAGCATAAAACCAAACATTTACTGCAGTGAGAGGCATTTTTTTTAAAGCATGAATACTAATTCAGAAAAAAATTAAGATACTTCCAAGCTTTTTAAAATGTTGACTTTTAACTTAAAAATGCAGTATCTGCACTGAAGAGATTACAGAGAATGGGATAGCATGCTAGAGACAGACTTTGGGAATGGTACAAAGATACTGTGTAATTAATGGCATTCCTTCCCTATTTCCAACCTGAAAAAGAGATAGAAGGTAACATTCTTGCTACAGAAATTCCCTAAGAGCTAATAGATTCATCAGCATTGCCTCAAACACAGCAAGGCAGGCTGGAGTTGCTTAGCTTAAAGAAGACATTCTGTAGGGAGTGTGAATATGTGGATCCATTTATCCTGTTTTGATGATTTTCATTTCTCTTACCTGAAAGGAAATCATGAGTTATGTCACCCACTGACACAATTGTGTCCTTCGCAGGGAGCACCTTATTTAGAGTGTCTGTCTTCATTGAAGAGTTCCACAATCCTTTTTGTTCATAACAGGAGAGTGGGGAATGTAGAAGCTGTTTTCAAATATCCATAAATTAACATTTCTCTGCCTCTTGAAAAATATGGAAATTTGTTATCTTTAAAAATTAGCATTTGCCTACTTTCCTTCCATAATCCTTTTTAATGCAAATTGTCTCGTAAATATTAAGCTGATTTACAATCACACTTTTTAGGTAAGGAAAACATTTTGATTGGTATAAGCAGCTCTTTACACCTAGGAAGTTCATTCATTCATTTGTTCATTCAACAGCTATTTATTGAGTGCTTACTATGTATTAGGAACTCTTCTAGGTGTGTGGAGCACATCAGTGAATAAAACAAAGATCCTTGATAGAATAACAAAGGTATTCTAGTGGAATAGTGATAAGGATGGAAATCATAAACATATTAAATATGAGGCCGGGCGCGGTGGTTCAAACCTGTAATCCCAGCACTTTGGGAGGCCGAGGCGGGTGGATCACGAGGTCAAGAGATCGAGACCATCCTGGTCAACATGGTGAAACCCCGTCTCTACTAAAACTACAAAAAATTAGC